>NC_133211.1:24111452-24208952 GCF_958299795.1 Porites lutea | reverse complement strand
GTTCTGTTAAAAATAAGACTGGTGACCTTTTTGATTATATATGCGACTGTAAGGCTGACCTTGTTGCGATCACTGAGACTTGGCTGACTACTGACGACGCAGCTGTGCGAGCTGAATTGTGCCCGGTCGGATACAACATTTCTGATCACCCACGTACTGGTCGTCGTGGTGGCGGAATGGCCTTGATATACCGTGATTCGCTATCTGTCAGAAGGATTGATGCTGGCGAGAAAGAATCCTTTGAATACTCCGAATGGACAATCTCATCACCTTCGCTCAATCTTCGGCTTGTCCTTCTTTATCGTCCACCTTATTCAGCTGATCACAGTCTTAACTAATGATTTCTTCACGGAGTTCTCTACCTACCTAGAATCCATACTTCTCTCCAAAGAGCATCTTGTGATTGCTGGTGACTTTAATATTCACGTTGATGTCCCCTATGATCCTGATTCAGTCAAACTACTAGATCTTTTACAGTCTGTTGGCCTCCAGCAACACATCACTGAGCCTACGCAAATTCAGGGTCACACACTTGATCTCGTTATCACCCGTTCCAGCTATGACATCTTCAATAAGGTCCCTGTAGTTGATCGCTTTATCTCTGACCACGCATCTGTTTATTGCATACTTCAGCACGACAGACCTTGCATGACTACTAAGAACGTTGTCTACAGAAAGCTGAAATCCGTCGATCTTGAATCTCTTAAGCGGGACTTATCTGACTCCTTGTTATGTAGTGATCCACCGGATCTGCAAGCGCATCTTCACTCAGAAGATCCACGTGACCTGGATGCTCTTGTACGCAGATACAACACTACACTTTCTAAAGTAATTGATTGTCACGCCCCACTTAAGACTAAGACTGTGAAAGTTAGACCTGCAGTGCCTTGGTACAACGACGAGATAAAGGCCGCTAAACGCTTGAGACGTAAGGCTGAGAGAACCTGGAGGAGAACGAGATCTAGCTGCGTCTGACTTGAATATTTTCAAGTATTACAGAAACCGCGTGACGTACCTCATGAACCAGGCCAGGCAGGCATTTTACACTAACTTTATTGATCAGAATAGCACAGACCATAAAAGATTATTCAGAGCTACCAAACAACTCCTTGCTAAGAAAGAGGAGTTTTCGTTTCCTAATTATCAGGACAAATCAAAACTAGCCAATGACATCGGCGGTTTTTTCGTTCGAAAGATAGATAGAATTCGTTTTGATATTGAAGCCGTAGACATCGATCCAAGCGCGCGCAATGCGCTACCTCCTGATCAGGAAGTAGATGCTGCGCATGCTTTTCATTCCTTTCAACCACTCTCGGAAAACGACGTCTCTGCGCTCATCCGTAAGTCTGCTAAGAAGTCCTGCCCGTTGGATCCGATGCCAACTTCTCTGGTTGTTGGCTGCCTTGACCTGCTGTTGCCTGTTATTTCACGAATTATAAATCTTTCGCTATCATGCGGCCACTTCTCTGAGGAGTGGAAAGAAGCTCTGGTTACTCCGATCCTTAAGAAACCTGGCTTAGACCCGACGCAGTTGAATAACCTTCGCCCTGTCAGTAACTTGGACTTAATATCAAAATGGACAGAGCGCGCTGTTTTCGACCAAATTCACAGTCATATGAGTTGATTTGCCCTTTATCCAACCTCGCAATCTGCTTACCGAAAGGGTCACAGCACAGAAACAGCGCTACTGAAGGTACAAAATGACATTCTCATGAATATGAATCGCAAGCATGTAACTCTTCTAGTTCTCCTCGATTTGAGCGCAGCGTTTGACACTGTTGACCACAATATCCTCCTTGCTCGTCTTAAGTCAAGTATCGGCATTAATGGCACCGCCCTTAATTGGTTTACGTCTTATCTTAACAACAGATCTCAACGAGTCTCGCTAAATGGCTTTACATCTGACAGTCTTACGCTTCCTTATGGCGTTCCACAAGGATCGTGTCTGGGGCCATTGTTGTTTACCATTTATTCCAGCAAACTGTTTAAAGTCATCAAATACCATCTACCTGAAGCACATGCCTATGCTGATGACACTCAGCTTTACCTGTCGTTTAGTCCTGACACGGCAACTAATCAGACTGATGCGGTCATTGCCATGGAACGCTGTATATCGGACATTCGTACGTGGATGCTTACGGATAAGCTCAAACTTAATGATGACAAAACTGAGTTCATGTTGATTGGTACAAAACAACAACTTTCCGAAGTAAATATTGATTGCCTTACCGTAGGAAGCATTGACGTTGCTCCTGTCACTGTGGCAAGAAATTTAGGGACATGGTTCGATTCTAACTTGAATCTCCAGGAACAGATCCACAAAACTTGTAAATCTGGGTTTTTCCATTTATACAATATTCGGCGTATCCGAAAATATCTGTCCCAGGAGTCTGCACGAACTTTGGTCCATGCTTTTATCATTGGTCGTATAGATTACTGCAACAGCCTTCTATTTGGTTTACCCTCTGTTCATCTACTTAAACTGCAACGCTTGCAGAATGCAGCTGCTCGGCTTATATCTAATGCCCCTCGCTACAGTCACATAACACCAGTACTATGTTCATTACATTGGCTTCCTGTCAAATTTCGTATTGATTTTAAAATACTCTTTTTACTTTTAAAGCTATCTACGATCACATGCCTGGTTACTTGATCGATTTGATTGCTATTAAAGAACAGCCGCGCTATAATCTCCGTTCAGCTAGCGGTCTTATCTTAAAGTATCCTAGTTTAAAACAGAAAAAGACTTTAGGGGATCGTGCTTTTTCATCTGCTGCCTCTTATTTATGGAACAATCAGCCCCTTAACATCCGTCTTGAGGACAATTTTGAACGTTTTAAATCTTTACTTAAAACGCATCTTTTTAGACTAGCTTTTGATATGTAATTTTTTAACCTACTATGTAATATATTTAGCATTTTTTATCTTTATTTAATTTTTAGCGTTGTTTATTCTTAGCCTTAATTATTTTGCTCAGTTTAGCTTTTATTTTCTTTCAACATTTACGTGTTGTTATGCGCTTTTGATCATATTTGCATGGAAAAGGCGCGTTATAAATTTTTAATTATTATTACTATTATTACTAACAGTAGAATAGCTCTGCTAATTGTGGGTAAGATAGTCTTAAATTATTTGAAAACTGAAAAAACTGATGATGTTGTTGTTGTAATGTTGCTGGTCGTAAAAGTGTCCATCTACAGTGTACAAGAGAGTTGACTGTACACGCACAAATAATAATAATAAAATGACAATTATTAAAATGTGCATGTATTACTTATTCATATTGATTTCCCTCTCAACATTGTTCAATTACTATTACTAAATGCAAAAATCAAGAATGCAAAAGACACAAAATTCCAGCAAAATTTTTAAAAGTGGATTTAGACCCGGATTGTACAAAGATAAAAATACAATAAAACAAAAAAAGTTATTATTCTGACTGATGTTGGAAAGTCATTCTAAAATCAATTATTTTGCAATTCATGAAATCCCTGATCAACTTAACCACAATATCAATGAAGGAAAAAAATAATTATGGTTTTAAATCAAGCCTTCTTCAGGTGACAATATAAACCCTGACATAATCAGGTAAATGAATGAACAGAAAAAATTAATTTTTCAAATGAAGGTTTCTTGTAGCTACAAACCTCGATGAAGAGAAACCAAAAAGCCCCCCAAAAGAAGTTGAAGACATTGTGATGGGCATGCTGAAAAATAGTTTTTGGTGTTTAGAAATAATTATAATTATATCCTTAGATCACAGAAATGAAGAAGATACTGCATAAAAAGAAATTTGACAATTTGACCAATAGTTTGGATAAGAAAGACTAACTTAGATAGCCCTTTGGTACAATAATGAATAAAGTTATTTTTGATGATTCATAATATTTATTGGTAAAGATATTATTGTTTTCATGTGTCAGCGACAGAACCACGACAAACCAGTGTTGAGGTTGGAAATCATTAATGGCACACAGTTCTCCTAACATTACAAAACAGTAAATTTAAACCTATGATCGGGCAGTTTTTGTGAAGGAGAGGGGACAAATACCATGAACTAATGAATTGTTTTAAAACCCGTAGTACTTAAGCAATCAAAACATTATGTTCTATATTTTAAAAAGCTTCTTTTTTGTCACAAACTAAGCTATCGTGTTCATATCATGAAAAAAAAAACAAACCTGAGTCTAGCCTGAGGATTTGCAGAGTGTGTTGTATAGAGGAATGTAAGTTCATACAGCAAGCTCAGGGCTGCCACTATATAAGAGCTGGGGGTAGGGGGGATTTTCGCTGGCTACTATGAGCATGAACTCCGGCCACTTTCATAGAAAACAAAAGGAAAATAGAACCAAAAGAACTTCCAACTGTACAATTCCCCTTCCAACTAATTCAATAATTGCATTTATAAGGCAACTTGATACTTTAGCCACAACCCTGAAGCTCAAACAATAAAATGAATAAATAAATGAATAAACAAATAAATAATATTTTAGCCCTTGTCAGCCTTCCTTAACTGTGTTACAATACAGTGAAACCCATTCATATGGACATCCCATTATTACAGACAGTTTGCTTTGTCTCTGGGGAAAAAGCCTTCCTATTTTCTGTAAATCCAACCTACTCATTATAGACACCCCATTAACATCGACTTTTTCTACATGTATGACCCCCTCATTGTCCTTTTTTTGTGCACTTGGTTACCTATCCATCTAAGAAAATTTTGGTAGTCACGTGACCATACGTCCACCTGCCCGACTGCACCACAGCGGAACCAATGTGAAATGGTACACTTTCTAGTTAGTGTGGTAACCTGCCACCTGATATTGCACATCCTTGTCGTAGTTAATTGGAAGCTGTCAAAACAGGGTATCCACTGACCAGTATCACATGACCATACTGTGGGCTCAGTCGACCCCTCAAGGTTACTGGTATATGTTTTTTTAAGTTTACCACTAACAAGTTTCTTGTTTTCAACTGATCGCAAGCTCAACTCTAATCATTGGATTTCTTTGTTGCTATGTTTTTTCATTAACGGGAGCTCTGCCCTAAGCCTTGTCTAAATCTATATAATTATCATGGGATTTGACTGTATCAAACTTTACTGTTTCTTACCCCCAAGGCTCTGCTTCATCTGTGTCTTCGCTTTCATCATCTTCATCATCATCATCATCGTCATCATCATCTTCATCCCCCTCATCATCATCATCAACAAATCCAAATAAACCTGACCTTCTCCTAAGCTTTGGTCTAAGCTACAATCAAAAATTAAGAAATAACATATTGGAATTGGGGCAAAGTTTCAATAGGTTGTTCTATTTAGTAAACAAATACAGTGTAAATATTTTTGCACTAATGGAGTCACTGTGATTACTAAGATTATGCATAACTTCTTTGACGAATAAAAGTGAATAAACTGGATAAAAACAATGTACGTACACTCTCATAAAGTCAAGAAGTGCAGAATAAACTGTCAAAAATGGTTGGCACAATTAACACAAAATAATCGTGCAAAGTGGAAACAAACTCCATAAAAGTGAGTTCTGGTAAATTTCTCATTTGAATTGCTGATGTATTAACAGGACTTCCTTATAACAAGTACGAGAGAAATTAAATCAACAGTCATCCATTAGCAATTATTATTATTGAATTCAGCTGCCATTATACTAGTCTGCTACACAGCCATTTTTAGTGTCGTCACGCAACACTCCTCCCCACTAACGGCTGCTGAAAACCGAACTACATTTCTTTCCCTTTGTGTTTGTGGTCTAACAAACAAACCAATCATGTACAAGAAATTTGAAAATATGTGTGTCTCAGTTTTCAACAAATCAATCAATCGTCGCTGAATTTAGACGGGCTCTGTGTTTTCAAGCAACGAAAAGGTTAATTTGCAAAAAAAGTTTGTTTTAATATATAAGCGGTCAAGAAAGTTCCAAGTGAAAAAACGGTTTGATAGGCCTAGAAGACTTTTACCAGGATCGGTTGGTTCTTCATTTAACGTGCATATGTGCTGATATAGGTAACGAAGAATCTAATGTACTGGATGTGCCCATTGTGTTCCTGTGAAGACTAAACTCTCAAGGGTACTGATTCAAAAAGCAATCTTATAAATTATCGATGACTGATTTCCCTGGCAACTTTATGAGCACATCCATGTTGTGCATCGCAATTTGCTCGTCTTGCTTGCTGTTGCTGCTTATCTCCTAAATCTTGAATAGGACTCGACTATGACAACACTGTAGTAATTATTGCTTGTTTTCACGCGATGATTTTGATTATTCTGTCATTCACACATGGGGCAACGATAAAAGCAAAGCTGTGAATTTTACATATACATATGGCTAAAGTTTCATGCCAAAAAAATATACATGCAATACAAACAATGCCTAACTATTATGAAATCTTAACCAAAATAATAATATTGTTAGTAAAATAGATGTAACATCATGATTATTCAGACTGTAAGAATGCAATGAACCCACCATATCTTCTGTTATTTTGTTTTTAGAATCCATCTCTCTAAGTTCCTCTTCTGGCCGCTGTCTTTCTGTTGAAGATGATTAGAGAGGGACATATTCAAGTTTCAAGTTTATTTCAGTATTTTTTAAAAAAAAATTTACAAAACTGCTCTTAACTCGCAAAAAGCAGGGCTTATCTAGGTGAGTAGAGCAAAACAGGTATGTGTAGTTTTAATGCACTGAAAGTCTAAATAAATAAGGAAATAAATCAATAATTACAGTGTTTCACATCAACTTATAAAGTACTAGAAAAGTGATTTAGGCTAAAATAAAGTCTAGGACTAAGATAAAGGTTAAAGACTTGTAAAGTTCTCATTAGTTATTGTTTACATATTCTTTTGAGACTAATTTAGTGCTTGAATGTAAACTTCCTCAGTATACAAGAGAGATAACATATGGACTAACGCTAAGTATTAATGCTACAAGTCTGACTTAAAATAACGTAAAATATTTTGTTTTTCTTTACAAAAGAATCTATCAAATAAAGATGAATGTAATAGCAAAAGATAATGAAGTAAACTAACCTGGGTGTTCTCTAAGAAATGCTTCTACAAGATTATTGACAATGTGATTTTTGCTAATTCTTTCAACTTTTTTCCTACACTGCCAAACAAAAAAAAGTTAGATCAGATAAATGACAGCATACTTGTAATCTTTTAGTTAGTTAATTCATGTTTTAAAAACATAATTTTCCCATGAACATTAAATGGTTAAATTTTGTTAAATTCCTGCCAAATCAGTGTTGGCAGAGAGAGGGTTGGGGAGGATATGTACAGGACCTGTAACCAATCGCAATACACCAGGGCAGACAACATGTATGACTATGATTGAGATTTCATTGGATGTGGTCTGCCTTAATCTTTGTCCAGTGACCAACTGCTATTAAATTACTGGAGCTGCATAAGACTAAATACACTTTCTGATCCTTTGTGCAAATACAGTATATCTGTAGCCTTTGGGAAATTTTGTTTTATGAAAGGGGCACACTGTACTTGTGGGATTGGTGACCCAGAAACAAAAAGAATGGGGTACATGACTTAAAGTGACTGTTTGTGTAGTACATTTGTACAAGATTCTTTGATTATCAAGCACATTATACAAGGCAATTAGAAGGAGAATCGCGCATTTTATCAAAAGTTAAAGAGAGCATTATTCCAGAACCTCCTTCTAAATGTACATGTACACATCTATAATCAACACTGGAAGAAACCTGTGATGAAATTTCCATGCAAATAAGAAATTTTAACAATGCAACCGCTACTGCCTTTGTAGAATGACAGTGTACACATCATGTTAACTGGCAAATTGTGTCTTACACTGGGACAATCACTGGATCTATCCATCCACTGTGAATAACATGCTGCACAAAATGAATGAATACAGGGCTGCAGACTGCAAAAAAATAGAAATAAAACAAACCAAATTCAAAAAAGAAATAAGCCTTTACACCCTCCAAAAAAAGTGTGTCTATCATTATTGTGGAAGGTAAAATAAACAGTTTTTGACAAACTATTTATTTACTATTGTTTCTCTTAAATAACTATTTTAAGGGTAAAAAATCTCTAGATTACCTACATGTACATTTGCAGACTAAGACATTTTTAATCTACTTGGACTAGTTCAGCATCATTTTTTTGAGGAGTACAAAGAAAAAATGCAGATCTTGCCCTCCCAACAAAAGCTAACCATTGAAGATTTTTCCATTTGTTCCTTTGTTAAATATTGGAACTTCAAGCATTGGAAAAAAAATATTAAGACAGCTAGCCAAGCCAGTCAACCTACCTCACACAGTCATAGAAGATATCCTGTAATATTTGGGAAAAAATCAAAGTTATTAGCCCTAAGGGCAGGTGAAAAGATAAAATGTAATTTACGTTCTCTTAAAAAATAAACATCTCATGTCTAATAAATGCCCTTTTACGCTTTTAAGCTTGTATTAGATGCCCCTCTTTAAAAATGCTCCCTATCTCCCTATCCTTTTAAATGCCACCTCCTACACATATCTAATAAACACCCTTGCTTGGGCTCCTAATATCAAATAGATGCCTCTAATGTCTATTACACTGTAGATCATTTACGGTACAGCGTGTATATGACAGTATACTGCTCTAAAGGTAGGTCACCACCCTCTTGTGAGTCACGAATCCCGTCACAGGCTAAACAATTCTCATAGCGTGATGGCCTAAAAACTAAAAGTATCATTGCCAAAATTCTTGAGCGATTTCAAGAATCAATGGTAAAGATTAACCGTGACTAACATGCGAACAAATTTTTACCTCTGCCACCTGTAGACTGTTGCAAATTTGCTTTGTGACGGATCGGTATTTACGTATTTGTGCAAAACAAGCTTTTAATAAAGTCGGTTTATAATCACTGCACCACCTTAAAAACCACAGTTTTTCTAAAAACTTTGAGATGATACAAAATGTAGCTTTGCTTGTAACTGCCTGCAGGTCTTGTTAAACGTTTCAAGCTAAAATGAATAAATGTACACTGATTGGCAATGCTTCCAAAAGCGCTGTCATAGCTTGGCTTCCTTTGTACAAATGGATGTTCCAGTGCACTATACCAAAAGAAATCTACATTGGATATTTAAAAATCTATCAGTTCATGGAGCTCTTTTTAAGAATCTGATGAATCTTCCCATCTCACCTGACAGATGCTACATACAAGTGTTTCTGCAATGGAATTATGAGTTACTAAGTCAGCTGGTTTCTTGTCATCAGACGTGCCTGCTACCTCTGCATGTTTCTTCTTTGCCTTTGGACCATCATCAGTATCACTGACCTGAATGAAAAGGAAAAATAAAAGTGAGATACAGCTATCAAATGCTCTGACTGGTGCTAGTACACTGTAGTTGGTAAAAAGCAAAGTGTGAGAAGAAATAGCAGGAAATGACAGAAAAATAATGGAATATTAAAACCAGTGATTTGATTTGATTTGATTACAATAACCTGTACACCTATAGCATCAGCCATTTGCAATCCTCTGCAGAGAATACATAACAATCTTTAATCTGTTATGTAACCTCATTTTACATTGCTGTTGAAGTTTGAGCTTCTCAAACCAAATATTCAATGTGTTTGAAATTCTTGCTCTGAGTTTTAAAATTTAGTTGATGCTAAATACAGAGTATAAATGTATAATGAAGGTTAGAAAACTAGGACAACAACATAATTTATTATGAAGATTGGTGAAACTTTTTCACATCATCCTACCGTGCACACTGAGTGGTTCAATTTTATCCATGCATTAAATTTTATTTTTCTTTGTTTTGGGGTAATGAATCAGAAGCAAGGAAAACAAATTTCAAACCAAGGACAAAATCAATTTAAAACAAAATTCTTCTTAACAAGAGCATAGCAACAGTAGATAGTGTAGACAACTGTCCATACCAACAGCATAGTAACTGTCCATCTTGCTCACTGAATCACCTTATACTCAGCGAAAACCGCCAGCAAGATCACAGAGTGACCTTGATCTTGGGAACTGGGGCTCAGGTGAAAAAAGGCTACATGTCTTCATTTTTGAGTGCTCAGTCCCTACCCATGGCCACCTCCCATCAGAATCAGGAAACATACAAATCAGGCATGTCCCAGCCTTTCCTGTGGTTCAAACCAGCCTTGGTTAATGTTCTCTCCAACATTGTTATTGAGATAATTTTGTTTGATTTTCTTAATTGCCTTACACAGTGAATAGATGTCTTTGCCAAACCAAAGACAAAACTGAACCACAAAAGAGGTCCTTTTTCATATGATTTGTTTGCTTGTTTAATAATTAAACAATGAATTATTCATTTATTTATTGAATTATTCATTTGCAGGAAAAACTGCAGGAGGTCTGTTACTAATGATTAAAAACTGAATCATTGGATAATGCAGTTCTAGAGCTCTGATTGGCTTAGCCATCATGGTATATGAGCTATTATACCATGCTCTCCCTGGTAACTGTACATGTTCGTTCAAAATTAAAAACAAGCTGAAAATCAGTTGTTCTTACAAATAAAGTTGGAAAGAATTCTCGATATTTTGTGGGCATTTTAAATAAAACAATTATTCCACTTGCGCTTGTTGGATATGAGATGATTATAGGCAACTCGGCGCTATGTTCTTCCTTGGCTATCTACCACCTCATATCCAACATGTACTCATGAAATAATTGTTAATTAGTGATCTACAGCTCCTATAACATATGAATAATAATCAGATGTTGTTTTAACTGCTGTTTCTTAGAAACATAATACTATGTACCTGACTATGGGATCTTTTTTCTCGATGATAAATCTCTTCATCATCTGAATTATCCTCTTCTACAACAGAAACAAATAACCAGTAAAATAATAACGCATTAAAAGACATTACAAATTATTTTTCAGCTTCTTTTCAGTAAACTGCTATAAGTGTTTTCCTTTAGCAAAACTTTTTTCTCTTCATTCTTCAAGATAATTATCAGCATTTCTGACCGCAAGGAAATTAAAAAAAGCTCATCAATCAAAGTAGTAAGTCACAACAGCTGACAGGCCCCCATGGAGTAACCTGAGATCAGGCCCAATTTTAGCGGTTCTCACACATTCTCTCTAATGGCTACCCTTTGCCTTGCCCACTGGAATATTATTTTCAAAGTGAAACAAAAATAGAGCCTGATCTCAGGTTACCATGAAGAACATTCTTAATATTAGTACCTTAAAATTCATATACCTTAAGAGAAAATTTTGATCAGGTCTTGAAAATCTGGTGGCATTATGATTAATTTCAAGATAAGAGTCTCAAAGTGTCAGATTTGTGTATTTCTTGCTGTTTTGAAGACACATGAACTTTGAGAAATTAATATAACCTGTAAATTAATTAACGGTGCAAACCTGTATCAATTTGATATTCTAAAGTATTGTCTAGAAGTGCAGCCTCCTCCCTCAAGAACTTCAGGTCTTGAAACACAAATGCAATGTCTGCAAAAAATGTTACAAGAATTAAAAGCTGTGGTCACAGCTTCATAGAATTAATTTATTAACAATTTAAAAACAAATGTTGAAAGACACCTACCACTTCCAGGGTCCTTGCGATGAACTATTTGCACTTGATCATTGTGCGAGATCTGTATTTTCTGTATTTAAAAAGTTTGTTTCTGTTTTAATGTATAAACTGCATAAATAATGACTAATATAAGGCTGTCACTAATTCGGGCCAGGGGCCAGGGATTCCATATGAACATGATCCCTCTATACTATCTTGGAAACAAAAGAAAAATAAACCCCACTGCATCATTTTTGCATGGACCTAGCAACATAAAATTTAAGTGACAGCTTGGAATGACAATATTGACTTAACAGAAACAGTCATTGAATTAGTGACACAAATTCTTTTTACCTCATTTTTTGTGATTTTCTTTCCATTCAGCAAAGACCCATTGGTGCTAAAGGAAACACCAACATAATTAATTTTGTAGATAGGCTTAGCTATTTATTAATTACATTTATTTAAAATTATTTACAATTTTTTCTTTGGGCATTTTTCAGAAAAAGAAATTCTGTGGCTATTTTAAGTGGACTAGCTGTTTCTTTTGGGTGAGGATTAATGTTACAGCGCGCAGACGCAGAGAAAACACAATATTCTTTGGTGGGCAAAGTTGGGCAGGGAATATACCCGCAAGGCTCGGATAAAACCCACCGACCGGATGATGACCGAATGAGGGGCCTCGGTACATGGCGCCATACCGAGGGGGTGCCTCATGCCTGTACTGCAAGGGAGGGCATAGTTCACGCGTGAAAACGCATGGCCGGCATAATGTCCTTGGGCCAAGTTAACCAAGTCCAGCAAATCCTATAGCCCCCCCTCCCTGACGGGGCTTCAGCACAGGGCTGAAGGGGTGCCGCAGGCAGCAATTCCCCGCCCTTAATGATTTTATTAAACGTCTCTGAATCTACAGACAAGAGAGAGTGCAAATGCAGTGAACAAATGTAAGAAGGTTAAGGAAGGCAAGAAACAAAGAAAAGGGGAGGGTGGGAGGGGAAAAAACTTTGGTGCTGCTCAACTTGCAGCCTTCAAAGAAAGTGGCGATTGAACGGACTGGCGCAGAATAAGACAAAGAGGCAGGCTGCCAAATAAGGAGATCGCGTGTTTGGGATAAACCGCAGTAGCGATGCAGGCTCAATAGTTGTTGCTTGCCAACATTAACCTTTATTTTATGCTAAAATATCAACAAAGCATGGACCAGGGGTCCATAGACCCCCACTTTGGACTGGGCCCATGGACCACTTTCATGGACTGGGTCCATGGACCCCTTGTCATGGACCAGGTCCACGGACAGTTTTTTTTAATAATGAGAAATGAACAAAAACAGAAATAGTGTAAAAATAAGGTTAAAAAACAACAACAACAACAAACAATGCTCGATTGATCAGTAATGTTTATAATTGAGCTTACATAGCGTAAAAAAGGGGGGGGGGGGTTGGTACCTCATGCCAAAATGCTGCCTGTTCCAATGAATTGTTTTCTCTGATGGGTAGATTATGCATCGGAGGAAAACCTTTTGACTGAGCAAATGTGAATTTTTGCCGCTTATTTCATACTGAGAGGTCGTGACACATATTGATTTTCTACCTCTTTTAAAATGTAAAGCTGTTCATTGTGGCTGATTAAAAGGCTCCTTAGCTCTTTTAGCAGGACGATTATAAATTCTCATGGATAGTGATTTACAGATCCAGATCTCGAAAAAGAAGAAGTGGCATTGGATTGTTGCTTAAACTGAAGCTACATCAACTATGGAGAATTGCGATGTGACTCAGTCATGATTGCTCTAAAAGCAATGAATTCTTACCCCGGTAACTCCAGCTTATTTTTCTAAGGGTGATACGAGTCTTTGGACTGGAGCGCGTAATTCCTCTCTTGGTGATAACTTTCGAATTAGCTTAATTTAACAGTCTTGCGCCTGCACATGTGCAGGCAGAGTGTACGTCATGCACAACTAAATATTTGTGATCAATCGTGAGCATTGGTTGACAGCATCTCGTCAAATCTTTTTTTGGCACTATTTCTGTTTTTGAGTGCCCATGGACCTAGTGCAAAACCTTATAACAATAAAAAAAAAACTGTCCATGGACCTGGTCCATGACAGGGCGTCCATGGACCCGGTCCATGAAAGTGGTCCATGGACCTGGTCCAAAGAGGGGGACCTTCCTTCACCCGGAAGGAAAAGCGACCTGATCAGAGCGCTGGCAGGGAATTATATACGTCTATACCTGACGTCCTCAATCCAGATTTTACCATCAGGATCTCTTGACAAACTGCAGTGATGACCAGATACAAATTTACATCCAGCAAAACTGATATCACAATCTGTCAAATACGTAACAAATTATAAGACTTAGCTTTTTAAAAGCATTCAAGTAAAAATTGTGAGCCAGCTTACATGACTGTATATAAGCTTAAATCTGTGCACAATCTTTGGTCTTGCTAACCTTCCTTTCGTCCTAATCTTACAACCTCTTTGCTGATTAAAACAGGGGGTTTACTGTCGTGGGTAAAGATCAGCTGTCCCCAATGATTTGCCAAAGCGTTCTCTGCCTTCTCCGAGCCTTGCCTGAATGTTGACGCCATCTTGCCATTTAAACTCGTTTCAGTCGGTTTTAGTCCCTCTCGCAGTTGCTCGGCCACAGACCGGGGTTAATGCCCCCGGGGGTGTACTCCTGGGAATTCTTGGTGGGGGTGTGCCGCCCGGTTCTCCAAACCATGTCATTTTTCACACCAGTTTCTTCAAAAAATCCTTTGAAGAAGAACGGCTTGACTGTTTGACATATTGCCTAGAATTTTCTATTTGGAAGCGGCTAAAAAGTTCTAGATGACGGTTCCATTCTTGCACAATTTTCGAAGCTTATCCTAATACTAATTCCCTACAATTTTCTGAAGTCTTATTTTTCACATTTCACTCCCCAGGTTAAGCTATTTTTCGTAGATAAAAAGAGAAACCCAAAATTTTCAGATTCAAACATTTGATGGAGAGAGGAATCAGAAAAATGCTAACCTTCGTGAAGCTTTAAATTGCATCTAAAATTTTCGGGAATTTAATCACGCAGAACCCCTTGTAATTTCGAAAGTTGCCTTAGGATGACCGAACAGGTACAAACTTTATATCGCCGCTTAGAATGCATTTGCAGTGATCTCAAGATACTCTGTACAGACTAAAAAGTTTTTTCAATGCCCTTGGAAATGTTGGAGGAAACCGTCGTTAATTGGGTGTCCCTCTGGTTCCGATATGTTGATGATGCTTTCACCTTGTTCAACAATAACAACGGCAGCAAATCAGTTTCATTACTTCTAAAGAACAACAAAAAAATAGGAATTCGCAGGCGTATTTCTCTTTCTTTCTTACTCACTTGGAGATAAAAACGTTCATACACCCCCGTAGTTCCCTCGAAAACCAACCCCAATTCCAGACCAGATGAGCGAAGGCTACACCAGTTTTCAGGCCAAAACGGCGCAAAACTTATACCCTTCGGCCGCGGGGCGGCACATATGGCTTATAAGGGAGTGCACTCCCCCCACCCCCTGGGGTTAGTGCAAAGTTAAAATTCATAGTATGAACGCTTAAAAAGCAACCTCAGCTTAATTCTTCTTGCATGCAATGTAATGATTTGATGGTCTGTAAACTCAGTATAAGAACTGGTCCCCATTTGCACGTCTCCCATAATACACCTTGTTTTCCCCCAAAATTGTGTATATAACCTTTGTTTTCATTTCAGCCGTCCCAAGAGGTCCAAGAGAAAATGATAGCGCTGCTTAAGCAAAATTTTGGGGTACAAACAAGGGGCATTTTGGGACTGATGCGCAAGTGGCGAATAGAGAAAATTATCCGAGAAAATGCTTTTGAACAGAATAGCAAGAAACCCTCGGGGGGTACTCCTTATTTTAGCCATATAGGTATGTGCCCATGTGCTGCCCCAAAGGGTATGGTTTTTGGGTCTTTTTGGTCTGAAAACGGGTATACACTTTGCCCATTTTGGTCTGGAATCGAGTATAGTTTTCGAGGGAACTAAGGGAGTGTGTGAACGTATTTATTGTTTCAATTCCAAATGAGTAAGAAAGAAAGAGAAATATGCGAATTCGAAATGGATTTGAAATATTTTTTTTGGTTTGCGCTCTAATCTAAGTAATGATGACATAATTTCTGCCTAAAGGCCAGGTCTGAAAACAGGTATTAGAGTTTTTACTTTAGAGGTCTGATGGTCTGTCAACACGGGTGTGGAAAATGACCTTTTTGGTAGCCTGCGACTGCAGATGTATTTCCGGTCGTCGCTAACACGCGTACTAAATCAGGTCTGAAACAAATAAAAAGGAAATATCCCGAAGTAGGGAGTAAAAAACCTTTAGCGAGTAAATCCTGTTTCGTATAGAATTAATCGCCTCATTTCTCGATCTAATCTCCAAGCAAGCGAGACTGATCACCGCTGTAAGAGCGTTCTTGTTCCTTTACAAATCTTCTAAGGCTAGGAGACAAACGGAAGTGAGAGTCTACCTGTGTTCAATCAAAATTAACCTGAAATCAAAAAGCCCATTTTACAGAAGGAAACGAGACTGGAGTAGACCTTGTTTTGATACAGCACCTCCTGCTTTATTATGCAAATCGTGATGTTCTTATGCTAACTAGACTCTTATAAGCATAATTTCCATAAGAAAAGGAAGGAGGTCTGTATCAGTACAAGGTCAACTTCAGCCTTGCATTCGCTCAAAAGCTAGGATACTATAAAGCCCACAACTGTAAAATGGTCGTTTGAACTGTTGCATCCACTTGTGTAGCTGGTGTGGTAGCCTACGTGTAACCGCACCCTTCCCCCTTCAAAGGAAAAACGGAGAGAGGGAGCGTCTACAAAAGGCTAGCCCATGTGTAGCCACACCCTCCCCCCTTTGTCGGGGGAAGGGTGTGGCTACACGTAGGCGACTGGTGTGGTCTCCTTTGCAGCTGTTTTTTGTGTCACCATTCAATGCTCCTCCTCTACCTTTATGGGGGTTTTGGGGGTAGGAGCGTCTCATGATGACAAACATCTGCATACTAGGAGACACCACTCCTGTAAATAACCATGATTGCATAGAATCGTATCTTAACTGAAAACATTAATTTTATTAAAATGGTACAAAGAAACTTTTTCTTTTCCACTAGATAGTAAAACATGACGTACAAAAATGTGTATTTACAACCATGTGCATTTATAAAGTACACACCATAAATAAATATTTTTACATGCATGAGTTGAATGCTGTAGAAAACCGATATTAAGAGGTGTCTGAAACTGCAGTATAGGTTATTTAACCTTTGCTTCACGACTGTCTACTAAAAAAAATGCCACATTAAGCTACTTCAATTATTGCATTCTGTTCACCCATAATATTTAGAATACAAAAATAAAAATTATCCAAGCAAGCTAAAAAAACTCTGTGTCTACAATTTGAAAGTGATGCTTCTTTTCTTTTATTTTGACTTTTGTAATAAAAAAAAACCCTTAAAAAACAATGCTATAAAAACCTGGCAAAAGGAAACTTGGAAATAAAAAATAATGTACAAAAATGTAGAGAATGAAGAGAAAATGAGAATTTTAGTCAAATTTTGGTAAAACTAAAAACAACAATGTTGTGGAAAGTTCCTCTACTGTAAATCTGAAAACAACATGACTGTTGTCCAATTTATGGTATTTAATTAAGCAGTTTAATTAATAATTACATGTGACATTCTGATTGTGCACTCCTGTAAGGCACTTATGATCAGATATAGCTATCACAGTTGACTCCAGTATAGCCAGGAAGACAAACACAACTGCCAGTAAAACAAGAACCCCCAGTTTCATTACAGTTAGTACAGGCAGGAATGTCTTCCACTTTTACAGCAAAGCTAAGGTCAATTGCAGGTGAAAAGTTTATCCACAAATCATCTCCAATTTCTTCATTCATGGTCATGAAGGAGGAAATATCTTCTATGTCTCCACCAATGGGAATCTCGTAATTCTGGTTGTGGTCAACACGTGAGAAGGTGACCTTCCTTCTAAACAGAACACGCATGGATTTGTATGAATACACAAGCTGGCTTTGGCTGTTTTGAGCAAAAACTTCGAATGTGTCTGGTGCAACTTTCTTTGGAGTTCCTGCATAGTATGCATTTGGAAACAGGATAAGTGGGTATTGAATTGATGGGTACATACTGAAGTCTGATGGTCCTGTTAAAAAAAGTCAGTCAAAGATATATTAATGCAATAATTATTAGATGAGGTAAGTATCTTAAGATTTTGTTAAAACTTACTTTATACAGAAGGAAAACAACATCTTGGTTCTTTTTTATTGAAAACCAAGTACTTTTTGCACTATTGACCATGTTGTAATTTCGTCTGCATTTACGATATACTAAATAAAGCTACCGGTATCTTTACACACAGTCAACTGGAGTCCTTAAAATATTATTTATGCATTGACAATCTTTGTAATGATGATTTATCATTAGGTAGCAAGGTGTGCGGTAGCATGCGCTTTGCATGAACAAACAGAGCCCCATGCCTAAGAAAATTTCATAAGTAATCTATCAATACAAGAAATTTTGGTAATCACATACACCCACAATCACTGTACACCCGTCCGTCTGCACCACAGGGAAGCCTGTACTGTATGTGGGAGGCTACAGTATTAAGCAGATTTATTGTACCTCTGTAAACACTGTCCAAGGTTAAGATGATACTACCATCATCATTTTTGCAAAGTGACTGTTCTTGGGCGATTATGCCAGTGAAAACAATAATTATGATGGACAATAACTAAATAGCAGTAAGGGCATGGAAATGCACAAAACCTAACTCAGGGTTTATTTTTTAAACTCTTCAAATTCCATGAATTACCATGACTTTTCCATGACATTTGTCAACAACTTTTCCATGACCTCAACTTTAATAAATTTATTAATAAATTTATTATTATAAGCTCTCACTTTCAAAAATTTTCAAAAGTGAGACCTAACTCAGTTCAACAAAAACTCTTATGTCCACCAAATTGTGCGCCGTTCACATTGTTTAATGACATGTATTTGTCGTATCTCACATTGCCGTTGCTTTAGCATCATTAATCTACCGAAGTAACATTATCATAACTAAAATTTTCAAAACTTTCCAGGAAAGACAATTAAAAATGTTAAATTTAATGACTTTCCAGGTTTTCCATGACCTGTATGAACCCTGTAACAACATATTATATCAATTTAGTGAACTTACTGTTTGTACAGTTGGTTCCTGAGTATCCCCTTATGCATTGGCAGTTTCTATCAGCACCACAAGTGCCAAAATAACAAGTTCTTCCCCCACAGTCTGGGGCTGAACAATTTGAGCATGGCTCCACCTTAACGGCAAACCCCATCTCCCAGTGAAGCCACTGTGTATACCAGATCCCTGAGGATCCACCAACATCTTGGTTATCAAACATCCACAAGTGAACATTGCTAATGTTAGTAATGTTGTTAATGGAGGACAAAAATTTGTTTCCACTTGTAAAGGCACCTACATGTGTAATAAAAGTAAGAAATAATAATTTAAGGACATAATAATTATTAATTGATTTGACTCCTTTTTAAACCATTTTTTCTAGCATCACAAGGCTGTCATTAAGGGACTGGTGCCAGAGATTTCCTCCAGTGATTATGAAGGTAACTCCTGGCTACTTTCATGAAAAAAGTAGAAAAAAGAACCTAAGGAAATCCCTAGCTGATGGGAGATTTACCCCTTCCTGATGTGTACCTGGCAACTTGAAATCTTAGCCCTGCATCAGATGTAACAGTTCCCTGCTAGCAGAGGTCTCTCACAGCAAGAAAAAAATGACAGAAAAGAAAGACCACTACCAGCCACTGACGCGACCATTCATGTAGCTGCCAAATTGACCACATTTGTGGCCAAAACTTCAGTACTGGTTTTGAAAACACTAGTGCATCAGTGATAGAAAATGCATTGGAGGCCTGCACAGAGGTCTATCTCTTTCCTCTCCTTCTTCTCGGTTGCTGTGAGAGACCTCTGCTAGGAGGGAAATCTCACAGATATTTGGTTTAATGTTTTATTGCCATCATACCATGACAAGATCGGTCGACTCAATGCTTGAACCAACTTTCGAGTTGCCTTTAAATGTTGTTTTAATCATTTTCAGTTAACTTGACAAATGAAAGCTAACATACACAAATGTCTTAGAATACTTGTTTCATGTTTGCTTGATTCATAAATTTTGCCCACAACTAAGAAGTTTTTTAATCCATATAATTGGATGTCTTGAAGAAACTTCAAAATGGTAATAAAAAATAAATATTATTGCTGATGAGCTTCCTATTTAATTTTTCATATGTGATAGCCTAACATGGCTGAATATTCAATTGACATTTGTATGAAGTTCAATGGTGAATGGTGCTCATGAATAGTTTGGCCTTCCCTGGAATCCACCATAATGTCACCATTCTTAAGGGTTCATACTCTTTTAAGCACTTCATATTCTATGAATTTCCAAGTTTTCTATGACCTTCTATGTTAAGCATGTAAAAAACTTTCTCCTTGTTTAAAGGTATTTTTCACCTGACCCAGTTCAACAGACCCTAATTCTGGTGTCCACTAAAATGCATACTATTCCTGCTTTGTTATTAATATTATTACTTTTGTCTATCTATTGTTGTCCTTAGTTTGACATCTGCAGTAACTACTGTAATCCTTCAAACATAACTTTAATTTTCCATGACTGTCCAGGATTGAAGTAAAATTCCATGAATTTACAGGCCTGGAAAATGAAACAATTCTTAAATTTCATCACTCTACTGGTCTTTCATGACTTGTATGTACGCTGCCTCTTTGAAGATATTCTTTCAGCTTGACATCAAACCAATCCTCCTCTATAAACACTTGTTGGAGAAGATTGTGTTGTGAACTAAAAAGGTGCCTGCACTAAGGCGCTACTGCAATGTACTGTACCTTTAAACCTAAGCTGCCTTCCAGGCATAACTATCAATGATCGATAACGAAAGTCTCGTTTCGCATCAGCCACAGTTCTTCCCCACACAATGTACTCATCCTCTTTCAGTCGTGTGTAATAACCATTATTTGAGATGCTGTCATAATCTGTGTCAGAGAACAGCACAACAGGGTACTCTGATGAAGGTTGAGGTTTATCTGTGAAGAAGAAACATGGAAAAAACATCAGAAAAAAAATATTTCTCTACTGTCATTATTTTTTGCTCTTTATAGTAAAACCAGGTTAAGAGTAACCACATGGATTCTAATAATGAATTCATTATATTTTCAAAGTTGTATCCTTTTTTGGTAGTTGCCAATAAGCTATTTGAATCTGAGTATTCATAGAAGTAATATCATGAAAGTTCTGCCAGCTTAGTTTTCTTGACAATCAAGAAAACTAAGCTGGCAGAACTTTCATTTGTAATATTACAGCGCAGACAGTCAAGCCAGGATACATGGAAGATTGTCCAATCACAATGTTTTGTGAAAACAAATGATTCCCAAGTTTGTTTGGAAATGAGCCAATAAAATTTCATAAATTTGAGACATGTTTTCAGAGTAAGTCAAGTAAGTTCAAATGCTTTTAAGTTTTGCAAAAAACGTACATATATTGAGAATCCTTTGTTTTCAGAAAACATCTTGATTTAGACAATCTTTTTCCAGGTGTCCCAGTTCGAGTGTCCACACTGTAATGTGTTCATAGATTTTTTATCCATTCATAAAGCCAGGAGAGCTGTTTCCTAAGGGTTGCATGCTAGCAACTTTAGGCACTAGATCGTTTTCTAACCCCTAAATTCTGGAACAGCCTTCCGGCGCATATCCATGATATCCAATCATTAGCCGCTTTTAAAGAGACTTGTCAAGACTTTTTTTAGATTAGCTTTTACATAGTTTTAAAATATTTTTTTTAACTTTTTCATTTAATTTATGTTGTTTTTTATGATTTGTATTTTTACCCTTTTAATTGGTTATATCTATCATAGATCTAGTTTTAACTAATACATAGACAAAGCAAAGTGCTTTTGATCACTTTTACGTTAAAAAGGCGCTATAGCAAATTAATAAATTATTTATTAGAGAGCTGAGATAGAGCTAACAAAGAGCTTAGGAAAAAGAGAGCCAGTTTGTTTTGGGATTTCTGTTCTTTACTTTAAACTATGTGTAGAGGGAAAAAAGTAGAACAGGCCAGACAAGAAAACCCCCATAAACAGGTATAAGTTGACCAGAAAATTCCAGGGAAAGTCTTATTTCTTTGCTTAGTTCATACTATATGTGGACAATTTCCAACAGAAATGGATGTGGTGTGGCTGAACTGAGAGTCAGATAAGCTAAGATTTGAAATATGCCATACACAAACAACTGACATGGGCGAAACCTACCAGACATGGCATAAACATTTCTCCGAAACCTGTGATGAGCAGAGTCAGGTTCATATTCTTCAAATCCCTGTGGATGGATTTTCAAATGACTAAATAAACTTTATCATATATATAACTGGAATTTTGGGCAAGGAACTTGCAACTGTTTTAATCAGCAAAAAGGGATTGGAGAGCATAAATGTCATCAGAAAGTTTTGGATCAGTTTCTGCTGAGTCCACAAATGGACCAGTATTACAGTACATGTGTTCAGGTCAACTCTTTGTACTTAACCCAACAGCAAGATGAAGTCTAAAATAGGGGTGGCCTGGTGAGGTAGCAAGGCTGGGGGTGAGGGTGTGGATTGGTTGTATTCGGAGCTATTTATAATACCTTGATATGTATAGTGTAATAGGTGGCCTAACATTATGATAGAAGATTGTTTGGAAAACCGTTGAAGTACCAGCTGGTATAAGACCCCAAATAAAATATTATCTTTTGTCTCTTGTCTTGGGCAAAGCCATAACATCAAAATTAGAGTAAAAAATCTAGCCAATTATAACCTAGTAACCTTTCGTAAAGGAAATAAATATTAGCTTTACCTGAGGAGATAAACATCAGTAAAGACTGAAAATGTACAAATTTCATTACTTTTGGGGGACTGTCACTCTAAAGCTCTGGTCCTGGTTGTTCAAACGCTGGATAGCGCTATCCACCAGATAAAAATCTGTCCAGTGGATAACGCAATAATTAAGGAAACCAATTATTGGTTTCCTTAATACCTATCCACTGGATAGTGATTTATCCGATGGATAGCGCTATCCAACGTTTGAACGACCGGGGTCAGGAGAAAAACGAGTACGTGTGCGAGCAAAATGACAAGTTGAAAACGACAAAAAAATAATGTCATATGTTCGACAACAAAGAACGAATGAAGTGCAAATACTGGTCATTTCTGAGAACATCTTTTAGCCACAAACTATAAATTTCGCAGTAAGGACATTTTTTTGTATTTTTTTTAACCCATTCGCTCCTGGAGATTGTGCCGAAAAACGCGTTTTGAAGATACTCGAGTGGTTTTCTAGTCACTGTCCTGCTATAAAGAGCTAAAACTTACCACAAACCGATTTACAGGTCATACACTTCACAGCCCTCTGATTCAGATGCAAAATATCAGCTTGCGAAGTTCGGGCATTCGCAGAGAGCAAAATTGCGAGATAGTTTTTGGGTTTAAAAGTGACACGACAAGCAGTCTTGACTTTTACTTTTTGCTTTCTCTCCTCCCCTCTTTTTTCGCTTTTCTTGCCTCATTTTTTTTTTCTCTTGCTGGGCATTTAGTAGGCTTCATTTTGGTGGGAATAGTTTTTAGGAAAGCTTTTAGGATCTTAGGATAAGGTGAAAGGAAGGGTAGGTGAGCAATGGAACAACATTTTCATGGAGATTTTCAGGTCAACGTTACATGGTTTTTTTGCCTCTTTCTCCGGTGTCCTTTACTGAATTGTGCTCATTCTGGTATGGTTTGAAAGATCTCTTCACTCTGCACAAGTTAGCGGACAAAGTTGTCCTTGACCGTTAAAACTGATGACGTCACAAAGGGTAGAAAGGACGTGGATCCACACGGGCGGTTACGGGTGGTTCAGGGGCGAATGGGTTAATTTCATTTTAGGCAATTTACCACAGCCTCAAGCGAGAATAATACAGAAAATAACTAAAACAGATTCATGTTTTTTTTCTTGTTCTACATTCTACATTTGGCGTCTACATTCGTCATGTTATTGCATAAACTCCTCATTTTGCCAATGTATTGAGTTCAGTTTTTCCTCTATAAGGCTATACGGTCTCCTTCAAGTAACGAAAGCAAACTGTACGAACTAAAGCAAACTCAACAAATTAGTACTATACACCACCAATATCAGTTGACTTGACCTTCGATTATGATACGGAAACAGTGCAGTTTTCCTCTAAATTAATATAAATGAAATCCGCATGAAGATCTGAATTTGATAGTAAAGGATTCATCTGCAAACGCGAAGGGTTGGAAGATTGTGAAGGACGATTTTTTCATGATAATGCATATTTCATGTACAGTTATAAGCTTCATTTTCCAAAAGAGGAGATTAAAATAACTTAAGTAAAACACCTCTGTTTAAGGTGCTTTCAGGTCAAGGGAACGTATAAAACCGAGAAATTAACTTTCTGGGCAACTATGTGATGCAAGTTTAAGCTTCTTGCAAGTTTTTTCAAGGGTACATTATCGATGTATAAAATGAATTAAGCTTAAACATGCGTGAGCATGATACCGCCTTAAACTTCGCTCGTACTTACCATTATATGAAGATAAGACATGTTGAACATAACCAGCAGTGAGAGGACGAGGAAGTTATTTTTGCTGGACATTTTCTGTTGCTACAAGACCTTTACGTGAAGTGTTTTTGACGACTGAGTAATTCTTTTGTGGTGCGCATTCCAGAAAAGCCCGGGTCTAGCCAAAGCTCGAAGGCCAGGGGCCCCAGGTTTACCCCAGGCCCCAGAAGACGATCGATAATCGGGTAAGTTCTTGGTGTAGCCACTCTCGTGGTCCGATCATGTAGTAGTTCGCCAGTGCTAAGTACTTCATTACATTCTTAGTCAACCGTCTCCGGGTGTTACAAGGAATATACGGGCAGAATTGACCAGAAACGACAAAAGACTACTTCAATGTGAGTAATTCAACTTTATTACACAAAAATGTAACCCCTTTTTAGTCGAAACCGATGTTTCCTACTACAAAACTCCATAAAAATCACGGTCTTGATTTACTCTCGAAACGAATCAAAGGGTGCCTAAGGCTAACTTGTGGATTATTAATTACTGTATTTTAGAAATAAAGCTGATAATGAACCTGCAATTAGTCTAACGGTACATTTTAAGTTTGTCAAGAAATGAAAATATGTTTTACGAAAAAAAACAAAAAACAAAAAACAAAAAACAAAAAAAAAAGAAATTAAAGAACGAACCCAGGGCTATAGGCCATTTGCCCTAAGTCTCTTGTAGCTTGCGATTCTCTCATGAGGAGAATCACTTACGATTCAGCAGTAAACATTTCCGTTTTTATTGAACAAAGAAACATTTCATTTCAGAATGATATTTCACTAAAAACCATGAGATTGGGAGTCTTGTCGTGAGAAAAGGTAAAACATCGTGAGACTCACGGCAGAATCGTGAGCTTGGACCTTCGCTTGGAAGTCGAAGAGCAATTGCTAATCTTTTCGGCGTCATGTTCATGATCGCCTGGACGAGTAAAAAAGCTTCAAACGGTTCATAAACTTCTGTCTCAAAGTTGGACATAGTTCTAATTTGAAACATTCAAAGTCCACATGAAGACAATCGTCCTCTGACTCCTCTGAAAATCAGCACATCGGGGAAGGAGAACGATCTACGACAGTTGTCGTTTTGATATTTGGCGTGTTCGTGTGGAGCCGACTGATTTACGAAAGGTGTCTACATCTGAGTGACAAATTTGCATATCGCAGTGCCCACAAATAACTTGTTCCTTACGCTACGCGTAATCCACAAGTTTAATATACGTGACTTTTTCGCCAATTTCAGTCGCAGCTTTACATGTAAATAAGTGCTTTTTATTTTCAGAAAAGGAAAATATGTTTTGGATTTCTCTTGTATCATTATCTCTCTCTGAGCCGAGCGTATTAAAACGAAGGCTTATGAAAAACAAACCGACTACGCGACAGATCAGCAACTTAAACGACTAGCCATGCAAGAGAGACAGGTAGTAAGGCTTTGCAGATAGTTTGATGATAGTTTGGATTAGATAGCTGGGATTCTGTCATTTTCAATTGTCAAATTTATTGAAAATATCGGACTGCCCATCATTTAGCCTCAACGTTAAAATTATTCATGATTTTTATGGTTTCCATTTCTTTTGTGAGAATAATAAAACAGCAAAAAGGTCAGTCATGCGTAACAATCACAACTTTCACTGTTAGCCATACGTAATATCTAACAATAGCAGATCTTGTTTTAACAGGAACAAAATGAGGGGAAATAATCGAGAACAACGGAGCTCAATAAGTCTTACAACCGATCAATTCACAAAATGAGTCGAATGGTCGAAATTAATATGATTTTCGTTTTCGTTGTTACTTTCGGCATCTGCGGCATTTCCAGGAGGCTGTTGGCTGAGGAAATTCCCCGACAAGATGGCAGCGAAATGCCTGGCTCAAAAGATGATCCTTCGATCGGCCGGAGAAAATTATCAAGAGAGATCGCCAAAAGAAGCTCAGGTCTGTTGAAGGTTTTTCAAGTGCTGAATCTCCCTTGATTTGTAATAAATAAGTAAAAAGTTAAATACAAATCAAGATCAGAATAATTTTTCTCATTGAAATGGACTTTGTCGCCTACAAAAAAGTTTCACCTGTAGACAGTTAAGAGCTTAAAAACTGAATATTTTAATAGACTCGGCTGTCAAAAGGAATAAATGTTAAGGGCCAGAGCTTAAGCAGTCACGACGACAACTGCAGCAAAAGCGTCACTTCTATGCTGAGAGTCAGCATTCGTGTTTTTCTAAACTTCATCGCTTATTCTAACTCGCTCACTTCGTCAAATATAGACCAAGATCTAGATCTACAACTAGAAAACAGCCAGAAGTGACAGCTTAGACGGTTGGATAGTTCCCTGCACTGATACATTTAAATTCTTCGTTTTTCCTTTAGATCGATGGCTAAAGGTGAATTACTCTCCAGTGTGTTTTGGAGCGAGAGGAGACCACTTTGGCAGATTTTATGCTCCATCAAGTGGAAAGTTGGCCGCCATAAAGCTGGTTCACCTGTACGGCTACGTGTCCTGTGCCACTTCCTTAGGGAGGTCCAGCTTCTCGTACTGGGGTTGTGGCTACCTCAAACATCCGCATTCTTGGGTAAACGAACTAGTGAATGTGGTCATAGCAACCTCAGCCAATCACATTCTTTTCCCACCCAGTCAGTTTGTCATCACCAATGAAAAGTGGTCCAAGATTCCAGGCTATACTTCGTTATCTCCCGCTCTTGTTCTTTCAGCTTATGCCCATCCTCACTCGGTCAGTTCCGGTCAAGAGTTACGCTTATGGTTCGGAGAGGATTTTGCGAACAGGTCCGAAGGAGACAACGGAGGAAGAGCTTGCTGTGATGTTTATGTTGTCTATGTCTAAACAACTTTGCTGCCAGTGCCCAGGATGGAAAATGTAAAATACAAAAACAACAACAACAACAAAAAAAACGTAACGCTAAAACTTTTGCAAGGGCGAGAAATACCGTAAAATTCTGAAAATAAGCCCCGAGGCTTATATTTTTCAAAGGCCCTATTTGAGGGGCTTATTTTTGGAGGGGCTTATATTCGGAGGGGATTATCTACGAAGGGAAATTTACGTTTCAAAATCGATTGGGCTAGCCTTACAGTTGGAAGTAAATTTACCGTTTTTGCTTCGTTTTACTTTGTATTTGAGGGCAATTTTCCGAGTACAAGCCCCTGGGGGCTTATATTTGGAGGGGCGATTTAATGGGAGGTTTTTTGCGTTACCGGTTTGGGGGGCCTATATATTTGGAGGGGCTTTTGCATGGAGGGTCTTATTTTCGGAATTTTACGGTAACCTTTCTGAAAAATTCGATTTCTGTAAACGGCTTTGGTTTGATTTTATATTTTTTGTAAAACATAAAACAAGCTTTTTAACGTACAATAAAAATAAAGGTTTGTAGGCAATGCGTTTTTATACTATGAATAAGCCTGTGAGGCGACCTGAAAAAACGACATCGTCTTGCAGCGATAAACTAAGGGACCGACCATTTGATTTTTGAGTTGTCTGCGTAGCAGGCGCTTGGAAGTAGTGGGCGCAAGAAAAAACGGGCGCGCGAGAGGGAGACACGCGAGGGGTGAAGGAGCTGGCTAATTTTTGAAAAAAACGATTCGTGCAAGTCCAACCTAGTTTTGGGATTCGTCTAAAAACGAGGGAATTTTAATCTTTGTAATCCCTAGTTCGGATGAGAAGTGTTGAATAGACATCACTACATCCTCCCTATATCATTGCTAAAATTGCTGCGGAATCTGGGTAAACTGCAATGAAAATATGAAGGGCAAGCTCAGGGCAAACACAGCAATTGAATTTGTTGGGACATGCTTTTGGCAGTGTACGTGAACTTAAAGTTTTCAATAAAAGCGAAGTTAAACATCAGGATGCAGCTGAGGATAACTGAGGATGCGCGCGTCTGCTTAGTCTCACTACTGACCTCTAGATCGCGTTTTCATCAGCTGTTTTCATCGTATTTTGTTGACCGTATTTTACTTGCAGACGATCGTAATAAAATCGTATTTCGAAATACGATCTAATTACCGTCAAATTACGACGAACGCCCTGGCGTAATGTAAAAGAATCGTAACTTGCTCTTGTTTGATTTACGATTTAAATTCAAGGAATAATATGATCGCTATATTGTCGGCCAGCGTCCGTGCGTAAATAAATCGCAATTTTTCCTCGTTTAATATACGAGTTAAATTCGATTATTGATATTATCGTAATATTGTCGTACACACAATACGATTATATCCCAAGAAAACTAAGATGATTGCCCTAACGTAAATACATCGCACTTTTATCGTATTTACGACTCGAAAAGCAGAGCCGTGGCTAACGGGGGGAGGGGCAAGGGGGGCAGCTGCCCCCTTGGACCTGTTGAGCCAGACACATCAAGTCTGTGGATGCAGTTTTTTTCTTTAGGCTCAGTTATTTTGATTATAGTGACTTGCAATTTTTTGCCATTTTTATATTCGAGGTCGATTTTTCGGAGACATATCTCATGACAAGTGCTAAAAATAGCATTTCGGAGCCTCCAAATCTGAAAATTTTCTGGGGGAGGATACGTACCCCCAGACCCCCCTACAAGGCTCTTGCCTTCGGCACTCTCGATAATGCCCCCCCCGGTTACAAAAAACCTAGCTACGGCCCTGAAAAGTGTATTGTCCTAGCTAGTTTCCTACATTTTTAATGTACGATCTTAGTACGTGTTGTTGTAAACATGTAGCATCTCTGATAGCCTGCGTAGCATGGCGGTTCTGTCGAGCCGGGCGCAGGAGCGGCATTACTTAGCGCGCCCAACCAAAACCGCCATGCTACGCAGGCTACATCTCTGACAGAGATGTAATAATCGGATCATTCTCAGCAGCTGGGCACATAACCTTATATAAAAACAGTAACAGAATATAATATACAACACCTTATATATTCCACTGCACTAAAATTACCCTATTTTAGTTGCTGTGTCACTAAATAACGCAACTAAATTAAAATAGCTCATTACTAAAAGTCCTTCTTACGAACGCCTTCTTTAACACTTAAAAATCATGTAAAAAGTTTTTGTTGTCTTTTGTGTATGAGTTACAGAAGGCTTTCCTAAGATAATTACCGAACACGTAAGAAAGCTTACAGAAGGCTTGTGTAAGATACTTACCGCTTGTGTAAGAAGGCTTACACAAGTCTTATGTAAGGACTCTTTATACAAGGCTTGTGTAAGTATTTATCACAAGGCTTGTATAAAGAGTCACTACAGAAGACTTAAAGCTGCTTACACAAGCCTTGTATAAAAGTCCTTACACAAGGCTTGTGTAAGAGTCCTTACAGAAGGCTTGTGTAAGGTTGCTTACACAAGGCTTGTGTAAGATACTTACAGAAGGCTTGTGTAAGATACTTACACAAGGCTTGTGTAAGGACTCTTTATACAAGATCCTAACAATCATAGGAATAAACCGGCAAGTAAAGTTTCCTGGGAGCTTTTACCTGTTCAACTACGAAGTATCACGCAATGTGATGAAGGAAAGTGCCGTCACCGAACAGCTCAACTTTAATACCATTCAAAAGCTCATATTTTTTTAATAATACAATGATGTTGAAAGTGAATGGAAAATGTAGTCCCTTCGAAGTAAAAGCAGGGCGCCGGAACCAGGAAGCACAAATTTCATTTGCTGAGTTTGGAAAAGTATTTTTAAAAAACGCCAAGTTATTTCACACGGTTAAAGTTTGGTCAACCCGAGAGGTAACGAACAGTAACGACGTACCCAAAAATCTTATGTAAAAGCTCCAAGCGGATCATCGGTTGATCTTAGGGGAGTAGTGGGAGTGGTAAAATCCGAGACTCGCCGAGAAGCTGAGACCCTTGCTTCAAAATCCGAGCGCGAGACTCAGTGCCAATCAGTGCCTAGAAACCCGAGCCCGAGAATTAATTAAGAAGGCCGTCTAAACGTTTGTATTTCCTTAACAAACTTAACAAGCTATTAACTGAACCCAATAAGGCTCCATATTTACTGAGAAATCATCGACACTTTCCACTTCCAAAGTGGAAGACGGACCGTTTTAAGAACACTTTTATTTTGTCATCCTTTCGTGCCTAAAGTACAACATGAATTGTTAATATTTTTAATATTGATGTATTGTAAATTATTCTATTTTTTAGCTTAGTTTATTTGTAAATACGCAATTCAGCCTCTGACGGCACGTGTATTTATTTTAATAATCTATCTATCTATCTATCTATCTATCTATCTATCTATCTATCTATCTATCTATCTATCTATCTATCTATCTATCTATCTATCTATCTATCTATCTATCTATCTATATACGTACCAATTAGGGACTTTAAGATGCCGTGACGGCGACGACAACGAGAACGTCAAAAAAGCAATAGGTCGAGTAGGCAAAACAAGTCTGCACGTACATCACGCTTTTTGTACATTTCTTCGCCATCACTGCACGACTACGACGGGAAAATGCTTAATTTTACGTTTTGTGGAGGACGTAAACAAGCGACGGTTACATGAAATTTTCTGTCTCTTTCTGAACTTGAATATGGTTCTCAGGGATTCGGCTCAAAAAGAGTTCGCTTGCATTTGACAAAGTAAATGAGTTGGAGTAATCGTAAGAGAGATTGAAAGAACGAAAATTCACTTTTTAAGTGGCGTTTTCGTGGCCGCCGCTGTTGTGGTATCTTTTAAAAACTCCCTATTATCGAGGCAAAAGGAGGAAAGATAACATTCATCCCGCTCCAGCCGTGAGACTTGCATAATTCTAATTTACATGAAAAGGCTTAAAGTTGACTGATGTAAGCAACACTCTTCACCGAGGTCATGTATAGAGGAGAGGCTTTCCTTACCGTTGTTAGATGGCGAAAAAGATATCCCAACCTAGCCTCCCCGCAGACGTCCTTTGGGGTTCGTTTGTCACGCATTCATTTCTCCCCCACGGACGTCTGCTAAACAGAGCCGACATTTACGTTCTGGATTGTTTGAATAAGCCAATAAGCGGTTAGTTATTGTGTCACGATCAGCCAATCACGCGCTGTGATATATAGAGGATATTACACGGTGGCGAGAAGATATGAATTTTATGTTCTCGTGGCAAGAACAATAGAGGATATAGTATATATGTATATTACACGGTGGCGAGAAGATATGAATTTTATGTTCTCGTGGCAAGAACAATATCTCACGAGTGAGCGAAGCGAACGAGTGAGATATTGTTCTTGCCACGAGAACATAAAATTCATATCTTCTCGCCACCGTGTAATATCCTCTATATATCACAGCGCGTGATTGGCTGATCGTGACACAATAACTAACCGCTTATTGGCTTATTCAAACAATCCAGAACGTAAATGTCGGCTCTGTTTAGCAGACGTCCGTGGGGGAGAAATGAATGCGTGACAAACGAACCCCAAAGGACGTCTGCTAAACAGAGCCGACATTTACGTTCTGGATTGTTTGAATAAGCCAATAAGCGGTTAGTTATTGTGTTACGATCAGCCAATCACGCGCTGTGATATCTCCGTGGGGGAGAAATGAATGCTTGACAAACGAACCCCAAAGGACGTCTGCGGGGAGGCTAATCCCAACCAAGCCCTATTCCCATAAGGCAACAACTCACCCGAGCCGGAGAACGGTCGATAGAACAGTAAAATATCTAATTTTGTTTAGTCCTGACACACAATGCTTTTCATTTTAATAAATGTAATACTGAAGGAGGTTTTAAAAGTAAATAGCGATTCCTAATGAATACGTGTAATTGACATACATGTATACACTTTTATAGATAGCGTAATATTCATATGGAATGTTTTGAAACAAGCATTAGTGTCCAGAAAGTATGTTGTAAAATAAACAGTACATACACTGTAACACTCAAATAGCATTAAGGGAATCCAACAGAGGTATCTCCACTCTGTTAATCCATGCAAGACAGTCCTGGATCCTGCATTCCACGCCGTGGATTCCCGAATTAAGGTACTTGATTCCATTCTTGGATTCTGGATTCCAATCGTTACTAGGACTCCGGACTCCTTGACCTGTATTTCGGATTCCAAAGCCCAGCATTCCGGATTCCAATAGGAATATTTTCCTGGATTCCTGATTCCACAAGAAAAACATTCCCAAACTCCAGGGCCCAGTTGTTCGAAGGCCGATAAGCGCTTAACCCGGGGTTAAATTTAACCCTGATTTCTTTTTCTTGTGTTCAAAAGCATTTTCTCGGATAATTTTCTCTGTCATTTTTACAGCTTCCAATCATCAACTTGTAGACAGAAGGAATTAAAACTAAAATGTATTAATGCTTTCAAATCTGAATTCAAATCTCGCACTAACCCTGGGTTAACTTAACCCAGCTTCGAACAACTCGGCCCAGGGCACAGTTGTTCGAAGTCGGCTTAAATGCCGCTGACGCAGTACAGCCCCTGAGGGAAGAACATAACATCATAGTCCGAGATTTTTCTTCCGAAACTGGCATAGATACTACCTCTATGGAATTATTCAATTTAAGGACAGTGTCACGTGAAGAGGTTCGCCGAATTGTAACATCTCTCCCAATGAATAAATCTCCGGGACCGGATAAGATCTGCGCTCGTGTACTAAAAGACTGTCTCCCTGTCATACTGGGACCTCTTACTGACATCATCAATTGTTCTATCCTTACTAGCACATTTCCTGACAACTGGAAAGAGGCTGAGGTGATTCCGATTCTTAAAGACGGTGACCATGAAAAAGCTGCCAACAACAGACCGTTATCTCTGTTAGCCGTAGCTTCAAAGGTCCTCGAAAGGATTGTTTTGAATCAGTTCAGCGCCTATCTCACGAAAAAAAACCGCCTTACCTCACACCAAAGAGGCAATAAAAAAGCTCATTCTACAGAGACCTTAAACATCCTAGGCGCAATCCTATCACCATTGTTGTTCTGCATTTACCTCAACGATTTACCCACATCACCGACGTTTTGCAACCTAGAATCGTATGTGGATGACTCAAAGCTATTCATGTCATTTCCTCTCGTTGAGCTTGATGCTGCCATTGAAAAGCTCGAACAAGACCTTCACAGTGTAGCTCAATGGTGCTGTGAGAACCATCTACTTATCAATCCCGTTAAAACTAAACTCCTTTTCCTCGGTACCAGACAGATGTTAAGCAGGTTACCAGAAGACCCTAGAGTGGTATTCTTAGGTAAAACACTGAAGCCAACAGACTCTGCCAAGGACTTGGGAGTCTTTCTTGACCCCCATCTGACCTACGATCACCATATTTCATGTGTAGTGTCATCTTGTTTCGCAAAGCTCGCCAAATAAATAGAGTCAAAAGGAGCTTCGACAAGGAAACACTAGAGTTGTTAATAACATCATTAGTCTTTAGCAAGATGCTTTACTGCTCATCTGTATGGTCTAATACTACACTCCAGAATATAAACAGATTACAATCTATTCAGAATTTTGCCAGCAAGATCGTAACAAACTCTAGGAAGTTTGACCACGTAACACCTTTGCTTCGAGAGCTAAACTGGCTTCCTGTTAAAGAACAATTATTCTATAGAGACTCCGTTTTGACCTTTAAATATCAGAACGATCTTGCGCCTCAATACTTAACGAGCAAGTTTACCAAGCGCTCAAATATACATACTCGTAACACTCGTACACGGAACCCTTTGCAGATTCCGTTATACAGAACGGCTATAGGCCAGCGCACATTTTCCTACAGAGGGGCCTACATATGGAATAACTTGCATAATGAACTTAGGCAAAGTGCCTCATTGGCATCTTTCAAGCGCGCCCTGAAAGACACACTATTGAGGCAGACATTTCCTTCATAAGCTTTAGATTTTAGTAGAATACCATCATAAATTGTGATTTCGAGTTTTTATTGTCATTTTTGCTTTTATAAATTGGAAATAGTTTGTAAATAGTTCCTGAAAAACCTCACGAGGATGTTACTATTAAAGTTATTATTATTATTATTATTATTCGAAGGCTGATAAGCACTTAACCCGGCCGGCTAAAATTTAACCCGGGTTCCTCTTTCTTAAGAAAATGCTTTCTTAAAAAGCATTTTCTCGGATAATTTTCTCTGTTATATTTAGAGCTTTCAATCATCAACTTGTAGACAGAAAAAAAATAAAACTGAAATTCTTTTTAAGCTTTCAAATCTGAATTCAAATCTCGCACTAGCCCTGGGTTATCTTAACCCGGCTTTGAACAACTCGGCCCAGAGGTTTCCTTACATAGGGTGACTTAAGGTGATGTTACACAAGACGACTGGCAACGGCGATTGTTAGCACCACACAGCGCTGCAATGTTGGAATAATTTTGTGACCATTCGAAACAATGTCACAACAATGTTACAACGCTGTGTTGCGCTAAAAATCGTCGTTGCGAATCGTCTCGTGTAACGTCACTTTTAGTCCTTGTCCTCTATTTAATCTGTCCCATAAGCCATCATCAAATTCTTCCTTTCTTTTATAATTTTGTGGAAATGATCACCAAAAATGATTTTTATACATTTAGAGTATCTTTTTGCAAGGATGGACAAAAACAATATTACAAAGATGTAGAATTGTAATATTCAAGGTGTTATTTCGCAAGTTGGGGAAGTATGGATAACCTAGAACAACACAATGTCAAACCATATAAAAATCATGAAAACAGGTACCGTTTTAATTTGAACTTACATAAAATGTCTTTTTCAACTTAACTATAGATAACTTAAAATTCACGCACTTATTTCGCACGCATGCGAAATAGTTAAAAATGGAAATGTCCACTGAACAACAGCAGAGATGTCCTGTAGCTCTTCCTATGAGGGTCGCTTAAGGGTCAATGGGGGATAATTTTTCCGTCTTACTAAATTTTTTAGGGAGGTTACACTGCCTCCTCCTCGGGCACTTCGTTTTTCGCACAGAGGCGAGCCTGAGAAAACTGGTTTCCCCGCGAAATGACGTCTGAGAAACGAGCGCCAAAATTTCATGCGGATGACACGTCAGCACTCAGATCCGATTGGCTGCAGTAAATTTCCCACGCGACAAGAACAATCAGAAGCACTACCCAGATCTAGGCACTGACACTCATCAGTATGGAATTTCTGCGCTCGTTTCTCAGACGTTATTTCGCGGGGAAACCAGTGGTCGAGAAATGTCGGCTGTTTTCTGAGACTACACAGAGGTGAGCTTGAGACGCGAGTGAAGATAGACGGCTTGGTACGAGGGGGGGGGGGGGGGGGGGGAAGATACATCTTCCTGTCGCGTTTTATTCTTGTATCATATAGGTCGCTTCGCGGAAAGTTAATACAAGAATGTTCCAAAGTTCACGGCTTTCTTCTGCAAGCGTGTAGAGTCCCTTGTTTGTCATATTTTCCACGACTATTTCCTTCTTGAATGTTGAAGACTGCATGCAGTCATCCTAATGAAAACTATTGGTCGGCTGAGTACACGGGTGCTAATCATTTCACAAGAAAACGATTAACCAGCTCACCGCAAAACTTTACTTCCGTTCCGCTTTGTACCTAAAAAGGATTGCATACGTTTGGGGCGAGGCTGGAATCAAGAGAAGTCTGATTACAACTTTTATCTCGCCTTTCATCGACCAAACCTACGGAAGACTGGTGTCGAACATGAGCGGTGAGTCATAATTGCTGCTACTCGTGCTCAGTTTCCTTTTCTCCCGGTCATCTTTGTGTTTATTCTTCTTTTTCTTTTTCTTGTGTTTTTTACGCTCGATGGAGCCGCCATCGGGGTCGGGTTTTATTCGAACTTCGCCTCCACTTTCCGCACCACTCTCTTCACCGCCAATCTAAAGTGAATAACAAGAAATCTAAGATTCAATTCGTATACAGTCAACTCTATTTTCCCACATAGACTCTGGACGCTGGACTGTTTCAAGTGACACCTAAACAATTTATGTAAATGGCAGACATGGGAGAAACTCGACCATCGACAGTGAGTCAAACATATAGCTGTTGTCTAAGCTTTTTGGAAGATGCCTATTCAAACTCAAACCTAAAAACATGGAACAAATTTAAGTAGCGAATCTTAGAGACAACTTTACCTTAATTTTGAGGCGAACTTTGCTGGCTTCAGAATTCGCTGACTCAACACTCATAGGCGTTCCCGGTTGAGAATCCAAATGACTAAGGTCTATGTGTGGAAAAAAAATTAATAATAAAATTGAGTACACTATAATGGGTGTGTGTACGAGGTAAGCGTTTCCTAGTCCCTAGGCCTCACTATCCTGTGCGGTCAATGCGTCTCGGGGCACGTGGTCCGAGCGAAGGAGTTTCCCGCAAGTTCGCCTCGGATACGGCACCGAAATGCATTGACCGAGAAGGCCTGGGTAAGCGAAGAACAACCGCACGGCTTTAAGACAGGCAGCTCTACTCCGGATTCGGATTGAGTCAGCTCTCCCGGATTCCAAAGGTCTAGTATAACAAGTGAAAAAAAAATAAAATAAAAAAAGTTAAAAATACAGAGAGAGGAAATGAAAGCACATGCTCAATAGCCCTCGCAGGGTTTTGGCCCAGAGACTAAAACCCGACGAGGCATCATAGAATTCCCCCCGTGTATATATGTAAGGAATTGAAAAAAAAGTCGAAAATAAGAAAATAAGTGTTTGTAGTATGAGAAGCGTTCCCGATTTGATGAAACTAGGCGCGCACAATGGTCTCGGGTAATTTTTCAGCAAGCGCGCAAGGTAGTGTTGGGGAATTTGCGTTCTCTTCTGTTTCATACCAAACTGAGAGCAAACCATGCGATGATTGGTTAATACTCATCTCCATAATTCTCGGCAATGGCTGCATTGACTATCAATACTGATTAAGGTTAAGCCCTGAGAATAGTGATAAGGGTTAAGCACTGATCAATACTGATTAGGGTTAAGAACTGACTCGAAAAACGGACAGCTTCTATTTAGGGTTAAGGTTGATGCTATATAGTTCCAACTCATATAAAAAAGATTGACTCTCATTTTCAGAAACACACGCTCCTGCCGAATAGAAAAAAAAAAAAAAAAAAAAAAAAAAAAAAAAAAAAAACTCGGCATCGTCAATCGTCAGCGCATTAGACCATATACCCAAGTATTTTGCGCTATATAAATAATAAAGTTATGTTAACATCGACCGAAACTTCAGCGTTCCGTCGGCTCTGCGAATAACTACCAACTTACTTACATTTCTAAACGATACAGAGTGTATACAAAAAGGCTGGAAAGAATTTTGTTACTAGCCTGCAGGTGACGCCGCTCGAGAGTGCTTTCTCTTGTGGCTCTTTTTTGATGTTGAAGATTCTTCACCACTAACCGACCCCTGTAACAAATTGACATGCAATATTTATGCAACAGAGAAATAATTATTACGACCACAAGTGGTTTTCTCTCCTCCCTCCTGTTAAATACGATCTTGTAATGCTAACTAAACAACGGGAGAATTATTTCATGCATGCAATGTCCCAAACCCTTTTTGTAACTGGTTGTAGAGAAGCTTTTCGAGGCGAGTAGTGCGTACACGGTTCAAATCAAAGCTCACTAAGACATGTTCACAGTCGTGTTCACTGAATAAAAACCGTCAAAAAAACTGAAAAACTGCCAAAGTTAGTGGGAGCTCGAAACTAGACGTCCATCTTGGTCAACACACCGCTGACTGGGAGAGGCAAAAAACAATGGTCTACATCTTCATTAAAAGTGCCTCAGAAGAAAGTGAGTTCAAAAAGGTCTTGAATAAAGGGCTTATTCTACCGTGAAAACCGTCCTAACGGACTGGCGCAAACAAAAACACCAAGATTAAAATTTTTTCATTTTCGTACTTGCAAAGTCAAACTAGAAAGATCGTTAATAGTTTGTCTAAATTACAATTCATATTTCAGCGTCATCAAACTCTCTGTAATCGACTTAAGGTAAGTACAGCCTTGTGACGTTTGTTCCACTCACCGGAGAGGCAGGGGGTGGAAGAGGAGAGAGGCTCATTATCTTGCGCTCCTTCAAATCGATTACAATTCCCATCTACAAAAGAACAACAGACAATAGTAGTTTTAGGTGCTAGTATAATGTGTGACTGCAGACTCGAACAAGAAATTGGGAACAAAACTATTGTATCTGAACTTTATAAAACTGGATAATGTTTTCCGTTAGCCCTCACCCGTCTTACAGCTACACTGGTTAGTGGTTACATGGAAAAAAGGGACAAAAGGGAAATTTAAAAGCTGTCGAAGAACAACTGTCATTTCAGGGTTAAACAAAGTGCGGTATCGTTTTCATCTTTCTACCCTGACCTTTTCCAAGAATGAGCGAAATGAAGAATAAACAAGCCGACGTTAATTACGTTTGTAAAAAACTTAAGCTACCGAAGACCTTGCTACGGAGTGCTCACAAAAGATTTTCTCCATATACTTTAAAGTAAACCGAACCTGATAACGCCGGAACAATGCCTGCTTAAAACTGGCTTAAAGTTAGGATTAAAGAATACATTAAAACAAGCCAAAGAAAATTGTTTTGAATCCTGGGTTTGTCCTGGTGTTCATGGTAATGTTGAAACTATGATCATACTTCGCACTTTGCCGCCTGATTATCAGACAGAGGGGAAAACACACACTTACTCCTTGCGGAGGAACACAGCTGGGAGTGAGGCGACCCCATAACGCATTATATAACTCCACTCCATCTCGTCGCAAACGAGCGTCAACAGAGGAGCTGGAACTAAAAAACAAAGGATATTATTGTAAATAAACAAGCTTATCGCTATTCGTACATACAAAAGACAGTGTGGCAGGGCATAGGCGCAAGGCTCTCGCGAGCCTAAATTCCCCTTCCCCCTCCCCGTTCCCTTTTTAACGCCTGCCACGATGCAGGTTATACATAGGATTACAAGGTGAAAGGTCATACCTTCGTCATATTCACATGCATGCACGCATATTTTGTGAAACAAACAAACAAACAACACACAAAAACAAGGGCCAAACTTCGGTAACGAGAAAATAACAAAAAAGAACTTTCCCATTCAGTCTTTCTTCTCGGTGAAAAGACAAGTGATGTACTAATGATCATAAAATAACGAAGGAAATACATGCCGAGACCCCGTTACGTCTTCAAAGAGTATTTAACCAAACAGTCGAAAAAAGCGTAACAAGGATATAGCTCTCGATTAAAGAGCCTGTGGCAATGCAACAAGAAAACTTGTTTGAGAACTAAATTAAGAGAGTTAAATTCAGTCCTTTCTAGTAAAGTGAAGGTGCCCGAAATGACAACGTTTTTAAATCTCTCTTCATGACCGCATTTAACTTTCGTAATTCTGTTGAGAAAAGGGAACACATCCAAGAGAAAGTAAATGAGACATATGACAACTTACTTGATTAACTTCCATAAGCACTCCACTAGATCTAAGCTGTTTAGACGGGACTCGGCCTTCTTTGAGAATGGAGGATTTTTTGTTAGTGAACACAGCGTATAATGCCTGCAAAGACAAATAATTTTGAGGTCTACCTACTTATTTATTTCCTTCATATGGAGCGCTTTCCATTCAACCAAAACTTTCCAAAATTTGAAAACAGTGGCAAATGGTACAGAAAATTCCCGGAAAAGTTTCCAGAAGTTCCGAAAGCTGTTAAATTTCCGAAATGCCAACCATTCAACCGAAAATTCTAGAAATTCCGGAAGCAAAGTTAAATGGAAAGAAAACTTCCGGGGAAAAAATTTCGAAAATTTGGGTATACCTCGCGAGGTTGTCCCCTTTTTTGGAAATTTTAATTTTGGAAAATGATTTTGGTTGAATGGAAAGAGCCCATTTTTTTCATAGCATTGTTCGCTCTGTGATTGGCTGAAAAATCTCGCGACATTTTTCTCAACCAATTAACTTGATCACATCATTTTTCCCGCGCTTAGCACCGGATGCAAATCTTCACTCCGAGTTCTCATTGGTTCATTTTTTTTTTATTTCTTGACCCTCAACAACCGCTGCATTCTCTATATAAAGTTAAGCCTAGTTCATAAAAATCGTTTATAATGTGAAAATGGAGAAGTTTAGATTAAAGTAACTTGCCTGATAAAAGGGACAGGGTCATTTTCAATTAATCCCATCAAGTAGTTCATTCCTCGCTCAAGGTTTTCAGCTGAAAACAAATAAGAACATGGTTGTTTACTATTGAACACGTGGAAAAACCGGTCGGTTCACGGTATGGGCAAATGGTACGCAAAATTCAAGACTGGTAAATTTCGGCGTCCCCGAATCGCGTGTACCATTTGCACAAATCGGTTCCATTCACCGAAAAACGGCTACGAAAGCTTGAAACTTGTATCAAAGATGGCTTTGATGTTCGGCTGGAACGAACCGAAAAGTCGTGTGCCATTAACTTTGTAACCGTATTTTCCGGAAACTTTTTGTAAGTGGTGAACAGTCCGAATTTCTATTTGGAAAATTCTGACCGGAAAAACAGGACTAACTTTTCCGTCGTTCCGGCATTCCCGGAAATTTTCCACTCAAAAGACCTGAAAAGTCGTGTTCTATTTATTTTGCAACCGGATTTTCCGGAAACGTTTTGTACGTGGTGAAAAACCCATATATTCGCTTGTAACTGGTTGCAATGTTTCAACCAGTCTAATATGTATAAAACAATTTAAACAATCAATCGGAGTTCAATTAGGAGTAATTTTTACCATCAACAACTTCAAGAAACCAGTGTCTAAACACAAAGAAACATAAGCATTCGACATAAAAAGAGAAATAAAAGCTTAATATTCCAATACTTACTTTTGGTGAGGTCAACAAGGCAATCAATGGCTGCGAGACGTACATCTTCAAAGTGACCAAAGCTAAAATCGAAAAATCAATCAGTTTCTATAAACAGAATAATAACTCTTAAAAAACTGATCATCCATCAAACAAGGGTTATTCAACTAATTATTTCATCACAAAAACTTCTTTGGACTATGTTTTCCGCCGACAGTCGTTGAAAGACACCAAGTCGCTAACATGAGCTTCCTTAAAATGCTTTTATAGCCGTGGAAATTGAACTAAATAATAAGTTTTGTTGAGTTGGGAGGTCAGCGGTGGCAGCGTGGCCGAGCTATTAAAAAACTGAACTTTTAATTTTCAGGCCCCGAGTTCAAGTCCCCCCCTGACCGCTAGCTGGATTTGTTTTCGGTATCCCCGAGTTCAAATCCTCCGCCACACTGGTAAAATGGCCTACTGGTCCGCCTCCTACCAGTTGGGATTCTTAACCATGTTTTGTCATTGTCCATTTAAAGTATTTGTTTCATTATCAAACTGGAAATAGCTAGAAAAACTGTCTAACTGGTTACTCCACCTAGAAATAACACATGACCTTATCTTAATCAGATTCTCCCGCATTTAATTCATGACATAAAGACAAAAGGCAATGATGTCATTAGCGTTAATGTATTCCCCCGCACGTAAAAAATATTCCCACGCAAAAACGGATAATTCAGTGCGCCCTATACTACTTGCCAGGTATCGTTAATGGAAACGACGGAGAAGAGAAAGCGCCATCACCGAGTATACAGTATATCCTTGCACACGCATCTAAAACTAACTCTGTGAACGTTTGGTAATACATCTTGTAAAGTCACCACGCGCGCTGCGGAAGAGCAAAGAAGGGTAGGGCCGCGACAGGGACAAGCCAGTCTCGTTACCACGGACATTGTATGTACGAACACGAAAATTCCAAATAAATATGTTTTTTGAATCAGATAAATTCTCAGAGCTTAGTACTCACCTAGCGTAGTATTCAAAAGCAGCAGGGTCAGGAGGCACGTGACTGTTGACTTGTAACACTCTTAGAGCCTTCAGACAACTGAAAATATTACAATGGCATCTCTTAGTCACAAGGAAGAAGACGGGGTTAGTTCCTAACAGTTCCCGGTATTCATCAATTATTTATTATAATAAGCGCACGTTTGGGCGAGTTTGCTTTTTTGCTACAAACAAGTAAAACCGCAATAATCATTTTTATAGTTCGATTAACAGCCGCTATTCGGGAATTTGGCCCACTAAAGACCGAACCCGAGGGACCGGACCCGAGGGATCGGATCGGAGGGATTGGCTGAAACCAAGAGAGGATAAAGGGGACAGAGAAGGCATCCCCCATACGCACCCTATTCCATAGGTAATTCGTCTCGAGTTATTTTTAAAATTGGGATAAAGTTACCTCGCGTGCTGCGTGGATGTTTCGCATGACTAAACGCCCTGCAAAACATGTCGGGCGAAAGGCAATGAAAGCGTAAAGAGATCGAGACCATTTCTGAATATTGAAGCGAAATGAATCGGCGCTCACCTGGGAAAAGGGAATCGCTGTACTCTTTGTTCTCTTTGACAACCCGTGAAATCAGTTTAACTCGAAGTTGTCGTAACCTCAGTGCTTTAATAAAATGAGAAATTTCGCCGGTCTTTTGAAACTTGGTCGTTTGTATAATAAAGCAAGTAGGACGCTAAGTGTTATTTTTGTTGAATAATAAAAGACAAATAAAAGAATAAATATCAAACCAGAAATTGCTCTCTTCAAACTGTAAATTATAAATGATCCTGAGAGAATATTCAGTGTGTTAAGGGTTTCCCTGTTGTACTGTTAGCTCTATACAAGAGAGGAGGGGCGATTCTTTTTTAATTTCCGTTTCGCTGACACAGCTTTAGCAGAAATCTCTCTATAGCCGTTTTCGTCGACAAAACAAATAGCAATATCGCTCTCCGCGTCTTCCGACATTTTTTTCTGCGTCAATTCGTGAAGGACGCGTGGCTCTGAGCGTGGGTCATCCACGTGGTACACATTCGCGCTATGTGATTGGCTGTTGGGATCTATGGTCTTAAAAATAACTCGAGACGAATTACCTATGGAATAGGGTGTGTATGGGGGATGCCTTCTCTGTCCCCTTTACCCTCTCTTGCTGAAACGAAGCCTATCATTTATCTTGATTTCCTTTTGTAACAACAAATGGTGAACGATTCAATCCTGGGCCGTTTGGCCTTATTAGCCTGGAATCAGGCCGAATTTCTACGTGGTTCGCGATATAATCGGACCTAATATAAAATCACACAGTGCCTGTAGCGTGCTAAAAGCACCACAGGAAAGTAAAGAAAATAGAGACTTAAAGATTCGCTACGGAGAGCTGCTACTTCGGCGACATGACGTCAAAAGGGAGCTTAAGCAACAACGACGGAGACGGCTGCAAAAAAATCACTTAAAAAGTGAATTCGCGCTACATCAAACTTTATCGCGCTTATTCCCACTCGTCCAATTCGCCAAATGTTGGCAAACGTTTCTGGAGCTGAATTCTAAAAAACTGTATTAAAGTTCAGGAAAAGAAAAAGAAAGTCGTCTTCTGTTCACGTTCTCGACAGAACGGGAAATAAGGCACTTTCTCATTGTAGTCGTGCAGCGACAGCAAAGAAATGTACAAAAAAGCGTGATGCACGTGCAAAGTTGTTTTTTAGCCAATCTAAACCTGTAGCTTTTTTGCCATTCTCGCTGCCGTCGCCGTCGCCGTCGTCGTCGCTCAAGGTCCCTTTAACTCACTTGCGTTGATGTCACCACCCAAACTGCAGCAAGGCTTTCCAAAGGGTTGAGCCTTGCTTTCTGGTACGACAAAATGTCAGTTGATACTCAAGAACTTTGTCGGGAAATCCGCGTTGCTACTAAGGTGGTGACGTCACCGGAAGTTATTTTGACCTCATGTCGCCGTAGTAGCACCTCTCTGTAGCGAATTTTAAAGTCGGGACGGTTCGCAACTTCAGAGATTACAAAATCGTGCACGCATAATAACTTTCCAAGGTTACGATGTGCGTTCAGTAGAAATTAGATGACAATTAGACTGGGAAGAGCTTGTTTCAATACAGCAAAGGGGTTTAAGCGTATTGATGTATGATACAGTTAATTGAAATGTGCCTAGTTAATTAAGGGATTTTTTCTAAAATGCGTGTGAGAATAACCCTTATAAGTCTAAGCTAAGAACCCCAGAGAATAATGTTGCTCTGGGTCAAAAACAGAATATTTTAAAGGGTCGTTTTCATATAGAGGAGGAATACTGTGGAATTCATTACCAACCGAGATAAAGGCATCCGAATTCAAAGCTATTTCAAAAGAAAACTGGCCAGCAGGCAAGCAAACTATTGAGTAAATCTTATCGTCTGTACTTATTGATTAAGATTTTTAAAGTATTTACAGTACTCAGTATTCATTCTGTTTCAATAAGATTTTTTCATTTCATGTAAAGAAGTTGCGTAACTTATGAAATTACCGTATTCAAATAAAAGTGAATCAATCAATCAATCAATCGTCGTTGCAAAAAGTAAAATTATCTTAATACCCAAGGGCTGGCTTTCAGACTTGGTCAGATGGTTTAGAAGTTAGTACAGTGTAATAGAGGACCATCAAAGGGACATTTTGACCAAGAAGTTTCTCTAAAAGTTGATGGCTGCGCTGTAGATGTAAGGTTCAGATCCAAACTCACCTTACAGATAGAACATATCGGTAGGTAGGAAGCAGCTTCTCTAAGTTCAGCTGCCGAGTAACTTCACCTAAGATTAGCTGAGTTTCCTCTGTTAACTTGACCACTGGTTTGCCTTCACTGATAATAAACAGACATTATAAGTTAGTATAATGAGACGTCAGGTTAAGATTCAATGTTGAATCTTGAGAATTGCGTGGATAAACTCATGAAGAATGTATAAAGGTTGCGTCGGTGTTGTGTTAAAACTACACTTTTGGACTTTGGACTGTCAGACGAATAGACCATTTTCGAGTTCCAAAACCTCTCAGTTTCAAAACGAGTCTAAGTGCAAAACCTTTCTTGGGGAAATGAGTTTTACTTGTACAAAGATAAAAAATCATATTTCGCACTTAGCACGTCGCTTTGAAACAGAGGCTTGACCCAATTTCCAGGGCAAACTGATTTGCTATAACAAACGTAAAAAGGATGACGTCACCAAAACAGCCCCATAGTGCATTTGGACACAATACCGACCCAGTCTCCCACAAAATGGCCAATACTGGTGACAATGATAATCATTCATTCAACATTGAGCCAATACATACCTATTTGTGGTTACCATGGAAACACCAGGTGTGACAGTATTGGCTAGTGCGTCAATGAGAGCGCTTCGATAATGACTGTCTGTGTACTAAAAGGTTATGATAGTGGTTAATTGACGTTGGAATCAACCATAATGGCCGCGAGGTTCTTTTTTCTTCCCGTTCAGTGTATGATTCTTTGTCTATAGTTCAAATGAAATCGTGGGTTCATTTCAACGTTCTTCGTGGGTGTAGCTTAAGGAAATTTTGTGGAGTTCGTTGAGCCAGGTATTGAAAAAAAAAAAACAGAAAAATAACTAATTATCCACATTTGTTTCAGTTCTCTTTCTGGTTTGTAGCTGAAAAGGGGACACCTACGCTTAGCAGTGCAAACTTCTTTGCTAAATGTAGTTGTTTAGTTTTGGACAATTTTATTATTTCTAACAAAGGTCGCTGGGTATGGGTTGCGCGGGGGGTGGGGATTGAATACAGCATATTATAAACAATACCTTATTAAGCCTGTTGTCATTGTATTTGATTAAATCCAAGATGAACTGTAGCACTTCGCGTGGGCACTGAGAATGCACATTTCTAACAGTGGCGATAGCAACAGGCAGCGTCTACGTGGACAAAATATGATTTATTAACAAAGTGTGGATCAACGAAATGCAAGAATTTTTACTTGATAATTTTTTAAAAGAGGAAGACCTCGGCATAGTTTCAAGATCTACATATATCAGTGCCTATGTATGACCATCAATATTACCGACACCAGCACCACCAACAGTAGGGCCATTTATACGTGGAAAAATAAGACGGGGTCTTACATAGGACGCGTCTTAAATAAGACGCGAACTTTCCGTATATTCGGCACATTTCGTCTAAAATAAGACGAGTCTCAGCTAAGACGCGTCTTATTTTAGAACAGCCCTTAACACCTGTTCTTAGATAAGACGCGTCTTAGCTAAGACGAGAAAAACTTCGTACAAATGACCTTCGCGTCTTACATAAGACGCGAACGCACAGTACGCATGCGTTAATTTTTGGCGCGCAACGTTGGATTGCCGTTGCTACGGGTCAAGAACAGAAATAAGACGCGAACCATTAATACGAGCTGTTCTCGTCTGAGATAAGACATGCTCGTATAAATGGTACAGTTCGCGTCTTATTTAAGACGGTTTTATTTTTCCTCGCATAAATGGCCCTAATGTCAATATTTATATCCTTTGCGTCTTAGGTGCATGGGGCTCACCTCTTGCACAAGTGTTTGGTATAATTTATTCCTTTCAACATTGTCTTCTTCATAACTGAAAGTACCTTTTTACACGGCTCATCTTTTTTACGCCCCTGTTAAACAAACCTTTTGTATAAAGTAGGTGATGAAGTTTGAGAAGTCGTTGTACTTGACAATGTGTGGACAGGACTGTGATCCAAACATATTTCTGAAAATACCGATCATGGTTGTGTGACCGTTCCAGCTGGATGCACAAGCTGTAGCAATCTGTGTCAATTGTACAGAACATAAAAGAACATCAAATGCAATTACAAATATCTTAGACAACTATATAATTTGCTGGAATTCTTGGTTTGCAACCACGTGACAAGGCGGCCATGTTGGTGGTCAATACGCTAAAATTTTTCTCGCAGAATTTACATGAAAATGGAGTTTAGTTCCCAAAAGAAAGATACTTTTGTTCTTGACCTCCAACATGGCCGCCGTGACGTCACGAGCAAAACAGCAATAGAATACATGTATCAGGAAAAGTTTAGGAGGTATATTTTTTAAGCTAAACGAAATCCAGTTAACAATTCTGCAGTCTACGAGCTGAGGTGTTTTCGTCGCTCAATAGGGGCTGGTGCACGATACACCAAGTGAATATTAAGTCTCGAGTCATGCCATAAAGAACACAACAATGATCCCTAGCCCTTACACAATAACGCAATAAACTTCACACAACAGGCCCCAGTTGTTCGTAAGGTGGATAACGCTATCCAATGGGTAAATGTCTATCCAATGGATAGCGTAATCGGTTTCCCTCGATAGTGATTTATCTGATGGATAGCACTATCCAACATTTAAGCAACCGGGGCCAGAACGAGACAATAGTGAATATATTATATTGACTTGGTATATCGAGCATCACCCACTGGCCGAGCGCACGAGGGAAACTTCTGCCACAAAAAAAGATTGGTTAACACAGGTTCGTCGTGCAGTTTCACTGACGGGCGGGGAATCATTCAACCAATCAGAGCTACAGCACGTGGATTTAATCCCTGCGCATGCGTAACAGATTAGAGAATAGACTCGTTTCGTGGCACAAGTTCTTTCCACTCACCCAATCAAGATTTTAAGGAGAGAAAATAAACTCTACCCTCAAATCTGTGGAATTTGTTTGCAGGCCTTTTTCAAAAGTACCATAAAACTCTAAACTCTATGTTTTCCCTCCAACATTTGGTATATACGCATTGCTTTCAGCTTCTCTTCGCCCAATTGTAAGTCCAAACTGAGAGAAATTGTAGACAATGCTCATGCAAAGTTTTAGAGAGAAAACAAAGAGTATTATGGTATTTTTTAAAAAGGCCTTTTTAAGCCGATACCACACCAGCCATCGGTTTCCTTCTTAATCTAAATCATTACAGTCTTAACATTAATTTTGTTGTTTCCAGGTTAACTCATTTTCTTTTTTCATGACTGACACACTCACCTTAGCAAGGCAAAAACATGCTTGGAGCCTTACTCTGAAGAAACACTCGTTTTGGTTGATGATATCTATTAGAGCCTGTCTGGTTGCCTGAGTGGGAAATTTCTCTAGTGCAGCAATAGCCTATGATTTTAAGAAACAAGTTCCTTAGTTTGCTTAGTTTAGCAATCAGGGGCGTAGCCAAGCCTTTTTTTTTTCGTTTACGCCCAGGAAGTCACAGAATTGCTCTGCTGGGAAAACACCCACTCGCTCTGTTATCTGATAAGCCCTAACAATGAACCTCATTCAACCACACAATCATGTCATTTATCCTGTCTCCGGCCAGAGTTCGTTGCTATTATAAATGTTCTTTTGATCACATATAAAAAAAACTAACAGCAATGCCCTAATGAGGACTGTTAACAATAGCTATAATACTTAAAATACAATCCGGACATCTAAAGAAAAAAATAAATATTTAGAGTATCGATAAAAGGCTTCATAAAATAGTCGTGTTTAAATGATTCAAAACAACAACTTTCCTGATATCAACTTTTTTGCCAAAGCCTGATGTGAATAATAACTTTCAAAATTTATCGTTGACTCGACCCTGTACAAGTGCACATTTTTTATAGAACATTTTCCGAAATAGAATGCCATAATCAACACTAGGAGGTCTAGGAAGAAAATCTACGCGTCGGTGTCAATTATCTACTATCGGTCCCTAAAATGCAAGTCTTAAATAAATAAATAAATAAATAAATAAATAAATAAAGCTGTAATGGCTGTCAAAATTACTGGTAAACCCAGTAGTTTACATTGTGGCCCACATAAGTCTTCTTGCAGCTTCTTGGCTTTTTTCAGTGACAAACGTCGATTACTCTTTCGCAGTCAATGGGTATCTCTCTATACTGTACGCGAACAAGAGGAGTCTAAGAGGGCTGAGGATGATAGAACCGTGGATCGCATGTACGTTTTTATCCCGCCAAGAGCCGAGACTATTAACAATGGTTCAGTAAATTCTTGTACCTCACACTGTGCAATAACATCTCTTTCGTGTCTAAGTTGGTACTGCCACATGTAGTCAGGCTGTTCAAAGGTTACATGTCGAAGCCATGTCACCTCAGGATCAATACGAACCCACAAGACTGGCGAATCAGAGCTGTGGCAACATCAAAATATAATCGATTAGTGTTTTAAAGTTAATCCACAAATCTTTGATCAATTAGTTGGCCTTTTCCCCGCGTACGCAAAGTCAGTTTATAGTCTACCGTTCGTAATGTTCCTTATACACTATCTTTCATGTTCCAATATATTAACGTGTTCACAGGTCACTTGTGACGTGCTATTGTGGAACATTCATATTGTTTGAAATATAAAAATCAATATTTCTATAAAAGGATTAAAAAACAAAACATCTGAGCTATTTTCCAATTATAAACCTGTATTAAATAAGTTCTGATTACTAGTTTCCCGCGCTTTTCAACGCACTCACTACACCACCGAGTTCTGATTGGTTGGTCCGTTTTCTAGTATCTGCTGTGATTGGCTGAAATAACTACGTTTTTTTTTTAATAAGGCGAATGTAGTTGGTACTTACTCCATTGCATCAAGGTTAATATCCACTTCTTCTCCCGTCATTAGAGGAATCTTCTTTTTCTTATTCCTTTTAAAATTTGAGAACCAAACATCATTTGATTTATGCCACCATTTATTGAAAAAAATGACACATTGTCGCATAGGAGGCCCAATCGATCACTTTAAACTCAGTCAGCTACACGATCACAAAAATAGCATCATTAGCAGATTAAGACTGAGCAAGATAATAACTAAGAGTAAGGTGAATAGACTCTTTTCGATATTTTAAAATTGATACTTGGCTGCGAGGCTTGAAGGAATAAAACAAAAGAAATGTATGATTCATTATTAAGCTTAAAGATGGTTTCTTTTGTTTCATTCCCCCAAGCCTCGCAGCCAAGTATCAGTTTTAATATGTCGAAAATATAGTCTATTCACATGCAACATGCGCATGTAGCCGTCGCAATAAAACAATTGCATGTGATAACGTCAAAATGCAACGGTTACACGCGAATGCTGCAGGTGAATCCACCCTTAGATCACAGGGGCACCCAACGACTGTTTTCTGTAAAATATCGGTTCGGAGAAGCACATATTGCCTAGAATTTTCTTTTACTTGAGGAAGGCAAAAAATTTCTAGATGACCGTTCCATTCACGTACAATTTTCGAAGCTTGTCTTATAATATTCCCTACGCTTTTCTTAAGTTTAATTTTCACATTTTTCTTCCCAACTTAGGCTATTTTTCGTAGAAAAAGGGAACCTGAAATTTTCGGATTAAAAAGTGTGGTGGTGTTAAGAATCAGAAAATGTCTCACTTCCGTAATACGTCAAATTTCATCTAAAATTTTCGGAGAAATAACACTCAAACCCTTGTAATTTCGAAAATACTCAAGGTCCCCTAGGATGACCGAAAAGATACAAATTTTATAGCGCCGCTTAGAATGCATTTCTAGATACCTAAAAGTACTCTGGATAGCCTAAAAAAGGGTTTTCAATATATTAGGAGGAAACCATCGTTGGGTGCCCCTGAGATTAATATTCATCAAGTATGAAACTACATTATATTAATATCTAACCTGCGACTCTTGGAATGACAGGGCAGCTCATGGCGGCTGTAGACATCTTCAATCTGCACGGTGTGATTAAACGATCCATCCAGCTCCTGTACACAGACTGTTAGGGGACCCTGAAAGCAGATTAAGTAAAACAATATGCAGTAAGCACTCAGTGTAAGTAAACATGCAGTTAGCCATCCACGTCGGCATAATCAGTGAGACCTACTTCTTTCGAAAACAAGTAATACCACGATATGGAAGATGTAATACACTAAGGAAAAGTACATTTCAAAATAGTCTCTAAAGATAAAGGTAAAAAATGATAGCGAGTCATTATTTTACGTTGATAGCTCAGAATAGTCAACTGACTAACAAACCTAAGACAGACGGTGCGCTCATTTTCATGTCATTTTAACTAGAAGTGAACACTGTGAAGTTCCTCCGCGGGGATTGTATTTGATGGCCGTTGTTTGTGTCACGGATTGTCGCCATCACCGTCTCTATCACACAGATGATCACACTCGTTCAGGTCTGTTTTCATCTTCTCTGTTGTATTTTGAGGATATTTTTAATAAATGTTCACAGTTCATTGTTGTTCAGGCAACTTTATTCTATAAAAAACACAGTTTTATTCAGTTCAAGCTTACAATTTCGGGAAACGATCCCCTTTCTCTCACGTGCGAAGTTTGTAGAAAACCGGTCCACTGGAGTACAAATACAGTGAGATATTTGTACTCGTTTTGGGCGTTATTTGTACTCTACTGAATGAAGTTGAATGATAAAGTATTTTACCAACCAAGCTTGGGTAGCCTGTGCTCTTACCACATATTTAGCTGTCCCACGAGACATATCCTGCTTTATTTCAAGCTCAACAATGTTACGCTTTCTGTTGAAAACAAAACTCCCATGGAATTTGGCCACACCACTGTGACAACTACGACAAGGTTAAGGAACAATAGTCTTTTATTTTTTCGAATTAACGGCATTACTAAACCTGTTACTGAATGTTACATAAAAATTGTTGTCATCAGTAGTCACATTGGCAACCTTCTACACGTAGCCAAACTAAGTCAGTGTATTATCATAATCACTCTTCGCTACTCTACGTAAAAGGATACATCCACTGATCAACAAACACATTGATATCCTTGCCGGAAACCGTGGAAATGGATTTCAAAAACTGTTAACAAAACAAAAGAGCATTATCAAGTAGATAAGACAATGGAAATTTAAGAAATGAGCTTTAAAAAGCTAACAGTAGTATTTCAAAAACGCAATGTCTTACCCCACTCGTCGAGAGAAGTAAGTTGGTCCAGAGACTGAAGTCTGCTTTAGGCTGTGCTGCACTGTTTGCAAGTGACAACAGCTTATTAAATACCTGCAAGGGAATTTAAAGAACGATAATGGCGAGGTTAAACTTCCTAATCTCACGATTTTAAAATGACGTGAACACGAGAAAAAGATTTGGTTTTTCTTTTTTCTGAACTTAGATAGTCTTTTAGAATTCAACTCCAGAAAAATTCGCTAACATTTGACATATTCAACGAGATGGAATAAGAGTGAAGAAGTTTGAAGCAGCATGAATTCACTGTTTTTCTGTGACGTTTTCGCTGCCGTCGCTACTGCAGTTGCTTAATTAAGCTCGCTAGTAGCCTTAAGATAGTCCTTGGCAAGTACAACACTCTCAACGAAGGACAAGTGGCTGTGAATTTACCAACTGTTTACAGTAATTTTTTCATATCATGATTTCCTAATCCCCTAAAATTCGGCCAAGAAACCTCACATACCTGTAGTAAAGGTTCCTGTCCAATGCGCATTTCAATCATTCGCATAACAAGGTGTGATTTACTCCACACTATCTCTAGGTTCCTTCCTGAGGTCAAATGAGGATGCAAATTAGGGCTCGCTTGAGACGGAGACTCTGGTGCCTGGCTTGAAGAGGAGCCAGTTGCCATGGACAACAAGCCAGAGTTGTAGAGCGGTGGGATGCCGGGACCTTGCATTTCATACTGGCAAACTTGTTTGGACTCCTAAAGATGGCAAAATTGAGTTATTGATGAACCAATACAGATAGAGAGGAGAAGTCGTTCCGTCAAGTTGTCATGGTAGCAAAATTTCTGGATGAAAACAAAGCGAAAACGTCACGTAAAAAGAGAATTCGCACTGTTTCAAACGTCACCGATCTTATTCAATTTCATTTAATTTGTAAAATCTTGGCGAAATTGTTGAAGTTGAATCCGAATGGATCGTATCTAAGTTAAGGAAAAGAAAAAGAAAATTCTTGTGCTGTGTTCACCAACTCCATAAAGCGGGCGCGTGAATTAGGAAGTTTCATGTCACAGACTTCTAACGACGGCCAAGAAATGTACAAAAAAGTGTGATGCACCTACACAGTTGTTGTCTTGCTAATATAAACCGATACCTTTTTCGCCGTTCTCGTTGCCCTCGCCGTCGTTGTTGCTTAAGCTCCCCATTATTGTGATCCAGAAATTTTTGCTACCATGGTAACGAGACGTCACACTTCTCCTCTTTATTCGAGGTCAATAAAAACGCAAAAGAGAACGAGTTCAAAATCCAGCCTTCTTGACCGAACAAACATGGTCAATAAGGGATTTGTTGTATTGCTAAAAAGAATACGTTCTCTCGCGGGACCAACGAGCGAAAATTTGATGGGTCTATCTTGCCCGCTCGGGTAGCCAATGAGAGCACAGGATTCTCTTTCCCGCTCGCGTATTGAGCTATACAATTACCGTAACGAAGTTATTACCTAAACCAAATGTTTCGACTTGTGACTACCACCAGGGGTAATCACTAACAGAATTCATTTTTCATGAGCAACATGTAATGCATAATTGTTTCATAAAAGAATTTTACTGAAACCGCAAATCGACAATGGGTTTTTAACAAGCCAATCATAACACGTACTCAAATCCTGGTACAAAGGTGGGGCCCCGAACACGGATTTGGGCGCTGGCTCATAGACAGACTTATCCAGAGGTTTAGTTTCGTCTGTGACACAGGCTATTGTAGTTGATAAACCAAATTTTTGAAGAAGAAAACAGAAAAAGCTTAGGCAAAGACGAGTTTGAGCAATGCATGTTGACCCAAAGTAAAGCTTTTCCCTTTTTCCTTGGTGCTACCAAATTTGTTTTGCTACGTATCTTTTCGACTTACCAAAGAATTTGGTTTAAACAACTATGCGCAAGCATGAAAACAGTCCACTTCAAGCTCACGTGTGTTGCTCAAAAACGTCTTTGCTTGAGTTCCCTATTACAGCGTCTGTCTTAGTCATTTAAAGGTCTCGGGTGACCGTCTGTCACGTAACCATTCCAAAGCACCACATACAGATCGTAAATAAAGGCCTCCATTCCTGTTCAATGTTGAATGTTGGGCGTACACTGCAGTAGTTTCTTGCTTAGCAGCAGCCCCTTAACCCAACGTTTGTACTTACGGCCCTCTGATTTGATTCTCAAAGTCCGTACAATGTTCATAAACTGCTGAAGTGGACTGTCACATGTTCTTGCATAAAAAGTGTTTTTGTCACTTAAGTCACAGTGAGCTTCATCTTAATGAGTACTGACCTCTATCATCCAGTTCCTGTACTCATTGTTACCGAGCATCTTTTTCATGAATAAACCAAACATGTATCCTGATATTCCTCTTGCTAACCAGTAATCTGACCTGTTTACAAAAGTAATATTGACAGTCCTAATAACAGATCACTTCACAGAAACACCACAACAATGAGCTATTCCACTACACAAGAAAATCTGTTGCCATTGCCTGCTGTCAAAGAGAGCTGATATAATTCTAAGAAGTTTTGAAAGACCTTGACAATTGTCTTGTAACCTAAACAACCACTTTCAGCACTGTAGAATGGAGTTTTTAACCCTAGCTGACCAATTACAGGCTGTCACTAAGGACAATGGGCCAGGAATTTCCCCCACCAAATATGAGATGCGTATGACCCCCACTTATAGCCTCAAAGGAAACCAAAGGAAAATACAACCAAAAGAACATCCTAGCTGTTTAATTTGCCTGCCTACTAATGGCCCTTATATATGACTACATGTATGTCAGACAAGCAATTATTTAATCCACACCTGGCAAAACGAATAAAGAACAAAACTTTAGCATTCGATCACTACATTATCTGCAAGTAACAAGATACCATGTCTGTAAACAGAGGTAACATCCAAAAAACTGCTCTGCTAATGCTTGGGATAAATATTTCCTGGTCTCAAATCCCTGGTCAATGATCCTTGAAGAGTGAAGTAGGCTTGTACTGGAATAAAATAAAAATTACAACCATGCACTCATCAAAAAAACCACATATAGAGACAGTAAGTTAAAATGGTGAACATTGAACTGCAAAGATCAAATAGGAAAAATTCATTGTAGAGCATCATATGCAAGTAGACAATTCACAACTAAAAAATAAAAAACAAAAGAAAAAGAACAAAGAAAAAGAAACATAACCTCTATACTAACTTCAGACTTACTTAAAAATTGTCATGGATGCATATGGTGACAGGACATCATAAGCTTGGTCAACAAATACTTGCTTGTAGTAGGTATATGGATAGCGGCAGCTGAGGTATTCTTCGTAAAACTCAAATGCCTCATGAAGAAACGCAGTAGTATTCTTTAGAACTGGAAGAAGTCCAGGCAGACAGAAGTGCGTTACTTCTGGCATCACAGGGTCTACGTGAATCTCAAATGGTCTGTGTAAGAGGAATAAATGTCAACCACATTACACATTACAATTATTACTTAGTAAATTACAAGTAATGAACTTAACAAGAAGGCAAGATTGTTAGTTTGGCATTGGCTTTCAGCAGTATGTTCTTCTAAGATGGAAACAATTGTATTTTACATACATGTACAGTGTAATTATCATTCTAAAGGCAATTTTTTACAAATATTACATTTCTATTTTAGTTTTGATCCTCAAATCAAAATACACATAGACTTTGAATCAAATTTTCTTGCCTGTTCTGTGGTTATAATTTAATTTAAACCTTCAATTCTACCCAAACTTTGTACGAGCACTGACAATGAAAAACTTGCCAGTATTTAATTATTAGGGGGACGTTTTACGGCTGTGTAATTCATTTTGTCAATATTTTAATTTACCTGTTCATATGTGGTACAGAACTCAATGTTAGCAAAGAAACAACTTGTAAATGACAACATTACAACTTCTTGTCCAACAAATATGCCTCATAAGCATAATATCAACAAAAATGAACTTTGAAAAGCTGTTAGGCTAATATTTAGTTTTTAAAACCCACAATTGCAATCCATTTTTTATTTTTCTTCAAGTTTATCCATCCTTGCCTTCTTTGTATTTGCCTTGTTATCTATACCTTCTTTGTTGTTTGAGTGGTTATTTTATGTTTCGAAATTTGTTGGCAGTTCCTAATAACTGCTTGAATTTTGATAAATGTAGAGACACATCAGCCTCTTTTATAACCCTGTGACAAAGTTACTCACCCAACGGCTAAGGCAATATTAGGAGCACATGTAGGAATGCTTAGAGTATAGTGATAAGTTTTCCTCTTTTCATCAGCAGTGAATACCTGTATAGAAAAATTATATTAGTGTAGGCAATCATATGACTTCCAGTTCAATTTTAAATTTATCTGCACACAAGTGTGCTTTTCAAAAAGTATCAAAATTGCATTAGCCCGAACGGTGAATGCAATTATTGCATAGTTGAACTTTTTGAAAAACAAACAAATGCAGGTAAATAAGCTTGAAATCGAACAAAATTACCCTTTATTAATACTGTATTCGTGAAATATTTTACTGGATCAAAATTGGTTTCCAAAACAGTCCAAAAGGGCAATTCAACACAAACCAACCCAGTCTCACACACAACCTCAAAGGGACCAATGAGGAATATGGCAACTGATTGGTTCTTATGTATTTTTTATCAACCAATCACAGTACTCAATTCTCTGAGATATTTGCATCTTATTTCCTTGTTTAGCATCGAAAATTTCCTCCTTTTTGCACTGTTTACTAAAAACTGCATTGCTTTCAGCCAATCAGATTCAATAAATTTTTTCATGTACATTATTAACAACCAAATCAGTTATTGATTACCTCAAGGCAAATATGTGCGCTAAAATCTTAAAAGATTTAACAACTGCGTCGCTGAGTGGAGGTGGGTGCCCAGGATGTCCAGGGGCTTCCACCTATGGCACGGCCAGCCCCTAGACAGAGTTATGCCCTCATGGCTGGCAAACCCGCGCCCTCCAGCCATGAGCCCCAACGCCAAAGGAACCAGGCACCCGTCACACTGATTAACAGTTGAAGAATTAAGGGGGGGAGGGATGGGGGTAAAAGAATGATCCAAAGGCTAAAGGAAGAGAATGGATGCCACGAAAACGCTGTACTGAGCACATGGAGGTGATGCAAGCAAGGCTGACCGCGCTTGAGCCAAACGACTGACCGCTGACCACACTCGCGCTCCTTTGTTCTGTGATTTGACAGGGAGGTCTCTACAACATCTATATGGGTATAAACCCACAAAATGAATTGGCAGTTACTATTAAAGGTATTATGTTCTTACAGTATCCATGGGAACTAGACGTCAAGACACTGAATTCATTGTGTACAGTCAAGCCAGGTCAAGCGTACCCCTCAAGATTCCATTAATGAATTTATTATTCAAAAGTTGAATCTGTTGGTAGATGTAAATTTCAGATTCAACAACTAACGGATTCATTTTTCAAATAATCAATTCATTAATAGAATTTTGGGGGGTATGCCTGACCTGCCTTGACAGAAATAACTAACAGACATACCGTCTCTACAAGATCCCCGCAGCTTACAGCAATCATGTCCTTATCAACAGTGATGTCAATGTTCCATGTACAAAGCTCAGAATAGGAATCCACGCAAGGAAACCACAGCCTTGTAAAGTAAAAAAAGGAATCAGTTAAAGTTGACTACAATGTCAAATGGTGGGGGAAAAAATCTTTATTTCAGGCCATGGCTTGTTTGGGCTAAGTTTCCTTTAAGCAAGAGTTCCTTTCTTTCTAAAGGTATCACATGCAACAACACTATAACATGGATTCTCCACTTGACTGCACAGCGTTTTTAGTATAAGCAATGAGAGATAAACTAATCTCAAGTTGCATCATTGGCTGGATTTGTTCTCAGTAGTCCTGAGCTTAACTCCTTGGCCATGCTTGTAAATAGCCAGCACTAGTTTGCCTCATAGCAATGCTAATTCTTTCAATTCAATAATATTTAACCATTTCGTTATTAATTTCGTTCTGTCAACATTTATGGCCCATAAATGAATATAAACTACTGGGTGAACAATTTCATCGAATGCAAAAGGTATTACTAGAACTAATTTACATGTACATGTACAGTTAAAACAACACTACTTAGGGATCCAAAATTACCTTGAGGAATTAGAACAACCATAGCTAAACAAGTGTGCTGATCTCTGTATCATTGGGAAAAAAAGAAACTTGATCAGATGCATTTAGCAGACAATTAAATTATTGACATGGGTCAGTGTTTTCAAAGGGCATTGTGTAATGTAATAAGTTACAGGGATATTTATTGGCGCAGGTGCAACTGAAGGTGTTAGGGTTAGGGTTTGAGCTGTATGTCTGACCTTTAGCCACACCTGCATACCTGCTGCATCAGAAACAAAAGCATCAACAAGGCAAACACTGAAAGCAAGGCATAATTGTCTCATTTACAAGACTTCTGATGATCGAGTGAAAAAGCATACGTAAATAACGAACAAAAATCCGAAATTATACAGAATTTCAAGGAGGTTATGATATGAAGTAAAAAAAGGTCTATGATGCAGCAAATAATTCCATTTATCTTGTGCAGCTTTGGTTTAATAAACACTTACTTTGATTAGATTCATCACAACATTAGAATGTTTCACAGCCAAACAACAGCAGTATTTGCTATTTTTTGCAGATTATGGAATTTTTCACCAAGATCGAGAGCTCTTTTTGATATGTGATTTGAGAACAACAAAGAGTTTGAAATATATTGATCCACTGCATACTGGCAGAGTCTTTGCATTAATAACAGTGACATTACTAAAAAGTTAAGGGTACATGAGCCCAATAGTTACCATTGACCAAGTGCATTAAGCCTGTTATTAATAGCAGAGTAGCTTTACGAATGAAATGCTCATGTATCAACAACACTACATAGAAATAAACAAACAGAGAGTAAAGTGCTTTTTTTACTACCTGAGCCATTGTGCCTTCTCCTTTAGGAATAACAAACTGAATTCCTCCTTCGGGATGCTCCAGAGAAAACTCAATACTTACACGGAACTGACGACATTCTAAATAAAAAAAGATCCATTTGAAACACCTTGACCAAAGTCACAAAAGTTGATATTTTGATATTTCAAAATGGGTTTTAGCCTTGCAACAGTTTCTTGAACAAAAATGATCAAATGAAAAGATTACAGAAAAACCTTACTAATTTATGACCACCAAAGGGACAGGTTGAGCTGATTGTTCACATTACTGGAGAGTGCATTTTATCATTAAAGAAAGGATCATTTGGGGTTTACGTAGCATTTTTTGGTCAAGTCAACTGTCTCAGTCTGTCAATAATAGAGAGGTGCCTGTATTTTGGGTTATCCATGTTACAGGTCAAAATTGAATTCAGGATAAAATTATTTTAAACCTGAATTGAATTTTGACCTGTAACATCCAAAAAGAAAGGTTTGACAGTACAGTAAATCTTCACATACAACCAAACGAAACAGAACTGGACAACTAGAGCTGTTTGACCCAAGGTCTATAGTGTTTTCAGTTGATCCTTATCCGCAAAGGCTAGTCAAAAGAATGACTAGCAATTCATCAGTAAATATTTAAGGCATCACATCCTAATTGATGAGGCCAGCCAAGGTTTTGTAGATCCCAATTGGTATACAGGTGCTTATCCAACTGAGCTACCAGAAACTGGGTGGTAGTACTGTTAATGTTTCAGGTCAACCAGGCAAAGGTTTATGTTTTAGGTCAACCAGGTGGCATTTTATATATGTTTCAAGACAACCAGGTGGTGCTTGATGTTTTGGTCAACCAGGCAGAGGTTTATGTTTTAGGTCAACCAGGTAGCATCTATATAATGTTTCAGGTCAACCAGGCAGCAGTTGTGCTTATGAGAAGTTTGATAACATTTCATCGAGACCAAGCCCATCCAAAAATAGCACTTTTGTGACTCTTACCATTTGCACATGCCAACACTTCCTTTGGAATCCTGACAGTTAGTTCACCTCCACCTGCTTCAGGGTCAACAGCATTAACAGCACTCTGCATACAGCTCAAAAAATAATCCAAATTTCTCCTAAAATCAGAAAAGAAGGTGGCCAATCAGTGATTCATTTGAGGGCCACAAGTTTATCAGTAATGGTAGTTACTGTCGCTTGTCATCCAGGTGAAATAAAGTATTTAATATTTTATTACTCACTTACCTATTTTTTATTTTCAAATTAAAAACATCATAATTAAAGAGAGCTGAAAATTAAAAGTTGGAATGAGGCAAACAGTGGATAAATCTGGGTCATATTTTATATTTGCACACCATGATAGATACTGGGTAATGTATGTACATACTACTCAAGGCACATTTGACAAAAATACATCTGCATTTTAGTTATAAATTTTCAAAGCTGTGATCTAGCAGCCCCCTGTGGCTCCTGGCACCTAACTTTTTCTCCTGGATGACCAGAAAATCTTTGCTTTTTTCAAAGAAATCACAGGGTGTATACCTGCTAACTTTTTCTGAGATATAAGCGTGACATTTTTTATCCTGGGAGTGCTGGGATTTTTGAAGACGACACGATCATTTCCGAAGATTCCCGAAGAAGTCCAAAGTCTTCCAAAGACGTCCGAAGTCTGCCAAATGCGAAGTTATCAAGAAAACGCTTATCCACAAGGACCGACGTTAGTTGATAACATCAGCGCTATAGTTCGATCGCGAGGAAGATATTGTCATTTATTCATTTTACACATGGTTTTCATTCCTTACATGGGTCTGAGTTAACAAATTTTTGGAAATTATGTCAAGCAAGACGGCAACAACTCACATTTTTCAATCAGGCGTGAGAAATTGGCCCGCAAGCGTGAGCCGGCGTGAGATCGAAGTTTTCAACCCGTAGGCGTGAGACTCACGCCTAAGGCATGAGAGTGGGCAGGTATAAGGGTGGGCACTCTGGATTTCACAGGCTCAGAGCACAGGGCTCCCTTCAGTTTTTCTTAATACAGCACATCCCTGGTTACATTACATCAGATGGATAAGAAAGTAAAGCCACACAATCTAAATTGTTGACATTTTGCACTTATTCATATAAATTGTCACAAAAGAATTTCAATAAATTTGTCATCTACCCATTTTTAATTACATGTAAAAGAGGTGTGTTGGCATCAAGAAAGAGATATTATTTCATACTTTTTGTTGTCTGAACACACAACTCTTCCTGGATCATCGAGCTGAAACCCTGCATCATACCAGTCATGTTCTCCTGTTCTTCTTTCATCACGAATACAAACCCGCATAATTCATAAACAGAGTCAAGGAAGAAAAACTTATGTGTAAAAAATGTGACAACAAAAACTTAAAGGCTTCTCATGTCTACAAGTACCATCTGTTGAAATATTCAAAATTACGGGGCTTAACAGGAATTTAAAAAAAAAACATATAATGAAAAGGATATTGCATTGTTTGTAGTTCAGTTTTAGTCTTGTTAGGTTGTTTGTCAGTGGAAGAATTCGCAATTCCACATATCCCTAAAACAATAACAAGATGATGATAAATGTAACAACAGTAATAAACACCCTCTCAAGTCAGCACAAAGACAACTCTTGCCTTCGTTCAAGACATGTCGGTATAAAAAAGGGTCCTTGGATGGTGACAGCAGCAAAACATTGTCTTGACAGTGAATTCACAACCTTTTAATCTTCGTTACAAAATAACTCATTACTGTAACTTTGTCAAATGTTGGCAAAGTCTGCTTGAGTTAAATTCCTAAGAACTGTATCCATTTGCAGAAAAATAAGAAAAATTTGTTGTGGCTTGTTAATATGTCAATCTCCTTTGGAAATGATTATAGAGGCTTGACTGAAAAAAACTCCTGCAAGCACTTCGTCATTTTTTAGGGTGATGGATATATTTTTTGTCACTATCTTAGCTTTGTCAAACTTGTAATGGTAAACAGTCAACCTCTATTAAGTGGTAAGTTGGCTATTCCCCAAGGGTAACAGGTAAGTACAGTGTAATAATAATACAGGTATGTTTGACTGTATAATGCACATGTCACCGTCTTTACCCAGGGGTTGAACCCCAGGCTAACCTGGCAGGGGGATTGTAAAAAGGGTGTAGCAAAATTAAGAATTTTCCCCAGGGGTAAAGGACTTTTAGCCAGACAAAGTCCTATGTGTCACTGAGTGTTTCTCAGAGTAAAATCCCCCTGATATCTTTCAAATGTGATTCATTTTGATTGAGGGAATTCAAAACAAACATCCCACCCCTTCACAACGTCATATTTCCAATGAAGGGTTAGGAAATGTGTTTTAAAAAATCCCCATGGTTGCCTTAGGTCCTGTGATTTAAACCATTCTGAATTTTTCCCTCCCCAGGGGTAGAGAATCCAATCCATCCCCTTGTATTCCCTGTCTTTATTCCCCTGTTGAGCTCTTCAAACTCGATGACTAATTCCATGACTTTTTCCATGACCTTTTCAATTTTTCCAAGACCTTAGGTTTAGCTGTCAGTTTCAAAAATTTTAAACAATTTCCTTGCTTTAGGAAATTTTTTGACCTTAAACTGTTCAACAGACACAAACTCTAACTCTAACTCTAACTCTAACTAACTCTAACTCTAACTCTTTAATTACGTTAAAAAAGGTTAAAGGCATGTTTATAGTGGAAGGTGCACTTAGCTGATCAGCTAATTTACAGGCACTCCACTCAAATATTTAGAAACAAATAATTCAAATACAACATAACAGGATTTAAAAAACCCCAACTGGCAGAAGGCAACCAGTTGGCTATTTACAAGCGTGGCCGAGAATTTGAACTCGGGACGACCGAGCACAAATCCAGCAAGTGGCCAGAGCGGGACTCGAACCCGGGACTGCCGGATTGCGAGTCCGACGCGCTGACCACTCGGCCACGCTGCTTACTCCTCTCTATCTTACATTGTCCTTGATTGTAACTAATCTGTCAAATAAAACTTAAATTTTCCATGAATTTCCAGGAGGTCAATTAAATTCCATGACTTTCCAGGCCTGGAAAATAACATTTTTAGATTCCATGCCTTTCCAGGTTTTTCATATCTTGTACGAACCCTGCCCTGATTGGCACGGGGTTCCTCCCCTTGCGGCAAGCGGAAGTCGACGACGTGTGCATAAAGATCAAGGCTGGGATAGTCAACATTGCATTTTATCAACAGCCTGTGTGTACACGAGCAACGAAAGTAGAAACAACTACACTGAGGCTACGAATAAAAAATTAAATACAACTTACAAAAAGACATTTCCGCTTGAAGTCGATTGACGTGATGCAAAGCGTCTGATGAAGCGTAAAGTACAAAAAAAGCCACAAATAACAATCAGTAAACACTCAAAGCCGTTTAGCCTATGATAAGCTGAGGTCCTGCAACACGAAATGAACTCAGTTCAAAACAATGATATCAGGTTGAAAGGTAAACTGTCTGATCACGGAAAATGAGTACTAGAAACCAAAAGGGTAGATTAAGTGGAAAAAGAACCGTAACAACTTTCTATCATTGGAATACTTATAATTTAAAGTTCCTGGGAGACTCGCTTCCTTTCCTCATCTCTGAAGAACAACAATTCATCAACCACCACAATCCATCTTGGCCGCCATTTTGAAATGCCTTGTAACCAGTCTCCTAACAGAGCATATGAAGGAAAACTGGGAACAAGAACACCGCAGAAGCATCGACAAAGCCGAGGTCCGAAAAATACAATTCTTAACGGTGAAGGGAAGGCAGTTTTGCGAGTGGAGTCAGTGATCGAGTCTCCAACACAACAGAAGCTGACGCGTAAGGGACCGGTCATTATTTATATGGGGGGGGGGGGGGGTGGGGGGGATTTTTTTTTGTTTTAGCATGAAAGAAAAAACGTGACCCACCCCTTTAAGCCCATTAGTTAATTCTTGACCCACCCCCATATAACTTTATATAAGAGGTGACCCACCCCCAACCCCCTTCAATCTATACCTCTATAAGGAGTTCCTGTTCACTGAACGAAATCAGCATATCTTGTGGACCACTGTCCTACCCTGCGGCCACTTCTTGTTGATGTGCCTTCTTGTATTGTTACAGTATGACTGTCATCATCTGATTCACTTTTGCTTTCACTTTCATCACACAAAACAAGGTCATTGTCACTGTCACTCTCATCACTGTCCTCACCAACACTGTTACACTGACGCTTGAAGGAAATGTAGATTGATTCGCTTGATTTTGTCGATTTTCTTTCCGTTATTGCTAAGTTTATTATGCTCAATGTATTTGTCCAACTCGGGGGCTTTCAGAGTGTCAAGCTCCCCCTTCTCTACAAGTGTTTTCCAGTCATAGCAATGTACATCTTTTAAGGCTCGAACTTGCTTTTCTTTCACGCTTCGCTCTTGCTTACGGATCTCATTGACACTTACTTGGATACCTACATGTGACATCCAGTTGTGTTATATTTTATGTCCAGCATTGCATTAGAATTTATTTAGATCTTCCACATGAATTGTAGTGAGTGTGATTCTTTACAAAACACACAATGACCCACCCCCAATCATCGTGAAATTCTCTTTTGGCCCACCCCTTTTCTCTAAAAAATTAGGCCTGGCCCACCCCATGATTTTTTCCCCCCACCCCCCTACATAAATAATGACCGGTCCCTAATGACAAAAACAACAACTGCGTGGGTAGCCTGTGCAGGAAGCGTTTCCGATCGAGTTATTGCGCGAAAGTTGGAGCAACAGCAGATAGATAGATAGATAGATAGATAGATAGATAGATAGATAGACAGATAGACAGACAGACAGACAGACAGACAGACAGACAGACAGATAGATAGATAGATAGATAGATAGATAGATAGATAGATAGATAGATAGATAGATAGATAGAAACTTTATTAAAGTGTCAAAGCCGTCTAGCCAGGGAAAAAAGAATCCCTTACTAATTTGGGGACACCAATTAGGGGAGAATATACAAAGTAAAAACTATATACAGTAGTAGGTAAAATATCTATAGTTATCTAATTACGAGATTTATAGTAAAAATATACAGAAGTCAAAATGAACAAAGGCTACAGCCTGCGCAGCCATCTTCTAAAAGTTCACTTATATTGAGTTGGCGTATCTTGCTTTTAAACGACATTAGGGTTGTGACGTCCCTAATACTCTTGGGTAGTTTTGTCCATAGCCTAGGCCCTAGATATCTAATAGAGTGCTTGCCGTAGGTGACTGTCTCATACCTAGGTATAGAGTGATCTACTTGCTCAGATTGTAATTACTATTTGGTTCTTTAAAGATGTTACTTATATATGCAGGGCACAGTTTATGCTTTACTTTATACATAAGGATGCACAGATCCTGTAAGCGACTATTTAGTAGTGTGGGCAGGTCTGCCTTCTCTAATAGTTGTTCATAACTAGAATTATTATAATTGAAAACCGCTCTAAGTCCTCTTTCTTGTAGTCTTTCAAGCTTTCGAGTGTCACTCGCTTTGCAAAAATGCCACACTAGGTGACAGTAGATGATGAATGGTAATATCGCGCTTTTGAATAATATTAACTTAGATTTCATAGGAATTAGATTACGTAGTCTCATTAGAACACCAATTCTCTGGCTGGCTTTTTTACAGATAGATATTATATGCTCAGAGAAATTTAGCTTAGAATATAACACTACTCCTAGAAGTATGATATTATCTTTAGTTTCAATTACAACATCATTCACACAAATATTACTGTCATTTTGAGTGAGGCCCAAGTTCAAAACTTGGTACTTTTTGAGGTTTCCCGCCAATAAGTTAGAATCATACCACGTTGTTGCTAAGTTGGCACTATCCTTTAACTGGGAAGTCACAGCTGCCTGGTCTGCTCCTGCGTGGTAAATTTGATGGTCGTCAGCATACATAGACAAGTTCGCTGTTAGGCAGTCGGATAGGTCATGCGGGAATACATTCCATAACAACGGGCCAAGCGCGGTACCCTGAGGACAGCCGCGACTCACGAATCGGCTCGAACTAACATGACGGCCGATCTTTACTTGATATTTCCGTTCATTTAAGTAGCTGTTTATAAGTTGAATAGCGCTTTCAATAGGAGAAGGGGAGGTGGAAGGGGAGGGGAGAGGGGAAAGTCACTTTCTGGGGAGAAGCCAGGACCTAAAATACGTCTGCGCACGCAGGCTACGGGTGTTTACGATTTAAAAAAACTTTCCGGAAAATCCAGTTCGAACGGTAGATGAAACACGACTATTTGGGTCGTTCCACTGGAAAATTTCCTGGAGCAACGGAAAAGATCGGAAAAGGTAATCCTCTTTTTTCCGGACGGAATGTTCCAAATGGAAATTCGTGTTCTATTTCTTTAAAGCTATCTTTGATACCAGTTTTAGGCCTTCGTGGCCGTTTTTTGGTAAATGGAACTGATTTGTACAAATTCGTAAACGCGATTCTGAGACAAAATTTACCATTTCTGAGTTTTGCGTACCATTTACCCGAACAGTGAACCGATTGGTTTACCCATGTAAATGTTAAACAAACGTATACAGTCCGTCAAACCCCCCGTGAGCGACCACCCAAAATGCGAAGACTTAGGGTGGCCGGGTATTTTGCAGTTATAATTACTTAATTTCAGAATTCGAAATAACTGAAACTGTTATGCTCTTTTGATATTCAGGAAAACTACACAAACCCAACATACCTATGCGGCCCATAGTTTCTTTCTGTGGATCCCCAACCTACCAACTGTCTAAATACTTAACTAACGTACTGAAACCGCTGACTGACGAATCTATACACAATTTAAGTCTACTGAGAACTTTATTGACGCCCTTAAGACCATCCGGACGACTAGTGTCCTTTGACGTGAAATCGCTGTTCACCAGTATTCCACTTCAACTGGCTCTAGACTGTACTGAGAACGCTATTTAGAACTCTACTGTCGAACTACCACTACCTACAGACGACATTATGGACCTACTCAACCTCTGTTTGACTTCGACGTACTTTCAGTACAACGGCAAACACTACAAACAGTTACACGATACAGCTATGGGCTCTCCAGTTTCTGTTGTTGTAGCAGAAATTGTCATGCAAAATATCGAGGAACAAGCCCTAGCTACCTACACGCGAACTGTACCTCTTTGGTTACGTTACGTTGACGACACATTCACCGCCGTACACAAACACGGAATCGACGATTTTCACGAACACCTTAACAGACAGAACGCGGACATACAGTTCACCAAGGAGATCGAAGAAAATGGTAAGATACCTTTTCTAGACTGCTTGGTCACTCGCGACAACAACAAACTAAAAACGACTAACTCCTGAATAACTACATTCTCGCGGTGCACCCGTTTAAAACAAAAGGTTATCTCTGGGACTAAGTAAGAGACGGTATATTCCCTGGGCTGCCTGTGCCCGAAGAACATGAATTAGGGGTTCTGTTCTGGTGCTACCCGAAAAAACGAAAACATCTGTGAGTAAGGATCTCAGTGAAAATCCCTTCAGGTGGAGTATGCGCCCCCTGTCGAGTATTAGCTATTGAAAAGCCTGAAAAAAAAAAAAAAAAAAAAAAAAAAACACGATAAAACGTCAGCACCTGAAGTTTTTTTGTAGCTGTTCGTTCATCCCCTCGCACGCAATGTGACAAGTTTAGTGACGGCCAGTTACTAAGTTTACGACATATGACGTCATAAGTAGCAAGTGGTGAAGCCATTTTTAAGTGAAAATATATGTGTTTTCAACTTCTTTCAGGAAAAAAGGAAATTTTGTGGATAAAGTGATGCAAATTAATTAGTTATGTGTTATTTTACCTGATAAGCGCAAAAAATTATTAATTCTCACTGTGGCGAAAAAAAAGAATGGCTGTACTTGTTTATAGGTCAGCGTTAACTTGGCTTGCTACTCTGTCGTCACCCTCTCACGAAAAAAATGGCTGGCTACGCCCCCGGGCATCCAAATTTGTATTGCTAAGTGTCTTTAGTCTTAGTAAGACGATTTGATTTGACCGAAAGTTTATGCAAAACAACTGCCCAAGAATAAAGCCTGAAAAGCGTCGACTTTGCTAGACCACGTACTGCAAAACTGAAGAAAAAAGAAAAAAAAAAACTCAAAAAATTTATCGGCTCCTGTTTAAGTGTAGTTCTCACAAAGTGCATACTCAGCGCATTTTCATACGAACGTAGCGCTTCTATTTCATTGGGTTCAGAACCTTGCTTCTCATTTAATAATGAATTAAAACATGCAGCGGGAACTTGAAAAGTATTATGGTAATTTTCGAAATAAGCTTTGTAGGTCGTTATGTCCCATCTTTCGTCTTCTTCATGATCACTTGCATATGACTACATAATTACAGGTGTTCAATCTTTCTCCTTATAACTTTCGTCTTAGTCTGTTCACGTGCAACAGCACATGATTGCATAATCACATAAGTTATCAATGAGTCATTGTGTTAAATCTCTCTCCTTCATGCCAAGAAATTTTTGACTTATTTATGTTTATTTGAATGCATAATTTATGACGAGACAAAAGGCAAATTCCCTTGAGACCTTAACTGATAAACTTGAATAGGTCCGATGCTTAATCAGCTGCTGTTCTTAACGAGGTATAACACAATGGAGCTTTTCTTATATAACTGAATAAATTTTTATATAAAAAATTGTATAGCGTCTAAATGAAGTGACCTAGCAGTTTACGGTTAAAGGCTGTTGTTCACTGCATTTTCCCGAGTTTAACGAAGTTTCATACGTGCACCTGAATCCTAGCGGCTTAACTAAGTAAATGGACCATTAAGAACATCGTTAAAATGTATCAAACATGTAACAGACGACGCATTCCTCCTGTCCAGACGAGAAAGGAAAGTTAAAAAAAGCCAAGAAGCTTAAGATGAACTTAAGCACGACTTTTCAAACCAATGAAATTGCTTCAGGCTGTGAGCTTTCTACGTTCTTGGGAGGAACTCTAAATGAAAGAACCGGAGAGGCATATACAGTACTCGTGTACCTAATAATTCTGGACATAATCTCTTTGCCCGTAACAAGCATGTTAAATGCACTGGTCATATTCACCGTGAAAACCAAACCACGCCTGAAAACCACGAGCAACGTTGCACTCGCTTGTTTAGCGACAACCGATTGTGTGATGGGAGTGATTGGACAACCGTTTTTCGCCGTACAACTGGCAGTACTGCTACAGAGAGAAGGATCAAGCTCGTACTGCTCGCTTTTTGCAACGTCGGTAAACGTTGTAAGAACGCTAGCCGTAGCTTCAATTTTTCACTTAACACTTATGAACATAGACAGATACATTGCTATAAAGCACCCGCTGAAATACAAGACTCTGGTCACCACAGGTCGTTTACTCCGTGGGTCCGCTTTCGTGTGGGTTGTTTCAATCCTCTTAACAGTACCTCTGAGTTTCATAGACAACGATATTTACTTGGTGGTTAGCACTATATCGGGCTGCTTATGTATGGCGATCATCACTTTCTGTCAAATCGTAATTCTCCAGGAGACTCGAACTCTGAAAAAGCGAATCGCAGCCCACCAAGTTTCACCGGAAGACAGGAAAAAGTTGTTAAAGGACAAAAGGGCTTTTCAGCTAACAACGATTATACTTTTTGTCTTAGTATTGACCTATTTACCAATGTTTGTTGTTCGAATACTCATAAAAAATTCTATCATATACTCGTGGAATGCATCACATATTTCTTTAATGTCAGCAATTTTTGCATCCATTCTTAACTCGCTCATCAACCCAATTATTTACTGCACTAAAATAAGAAAGTTTCGCGTAGCTTTCATTGAAGTACTCTTTAGAAAAACAACTATACAAGCTGAGAACACTGAAAAACGAATGTTTGGATCATTGAATAAAGTAGAACCGCTCAAAACAGAAGAAACAACCACTACAACAGCAAACGACTGCGAACGGATCGGACACAGCCAGTGACGCAGCAACGGCTATGGAAGCAAAAACAACAGCAACAACGCTATTAGCAAGTCGAAAACAGTGATGTGATGAAATGACATGCCACTAGTAAATTAAATGAGCAAGTTTTTCAATGTATACTAAACAATCTTTTGGTTCAATGAATATGTTGTTTAACAGGAACATTAGGTACGTAATTTCTGTCTACTTGTGAGGGTGGGAGTACAATTATGATTTCCCACATGTCAGGGGCGCATCTAGGAATTTTCCAGAGGTACGATCCAATCTACCCCACTTCCCAGATCGTTTCCACGAGTAAAAAACTAGCCTGCGAAAACATCCGTCAGCTGATCCGTTTCTCCTCGCTCTTCGCCGCTGGGGCTGTTTCTAGCGAAGGAAACGCGAAACGTCCCCAGCGGCGAAGAGCGAGGAGAAACGGATGTTTTCGCAGGCTAGAAAAAAACATGCAGTTTACGTTTTTATCAATGTGGTAAGATCGGCTCTAAGTAAGGGTTATCGGCCTGAAGCGAGGGGTTATGTGATTTATTCCCCTCGTGCGTTGCCCGAGGGCGCAGCCCGAGGGTAACGCACGAGGGGAATAAATCACATAACCACGAGCTGAAGGCCGATAAACGGCTTATTTTTACATTGGCGAGGATTCCTCAAGGGATGCAAAAATACATTGACGAAAAATGTCTCTATTGTTCATCTTCCCTTTGTTTTTTAACACTCCATGCTGGCACTGGTGGCTTTTTTCACAGCTTTCTCGGCTTTTTAATTATGTTAGTTTTTCGAAGTTGCATTTCAAATTAGTTGTTCGCAGTGAATGCTAGAAACAGCCTAAAGAGGCTAACAGTGTCGAGCGATTCAGAGCCAGAAGTAGAGCTGTTTATTATTCAAACTAAAGAAGTTTCAGTGGCGGTATAGCAAGAGCTTTCGGAAAACAACTGGAATCTTCATTTGCAGGTGCAGAAAACGAGCAAGAAGTTGACAATTTCAATTTTCGCCCCGAGGATCTTTCGACCGACCTGCATGTTTACAGATGAAGATTCCAGGCGAGGGATCACTACTGTATCTGACAAAGAAATTCAGTCGAGGAATGAAGCAAGGATACTACAAAACACAAAGAGGTCAACTACACGTCTTCATGGAGTACACGAGTTTGGGATGACTGATTAAAGAACGGAACACCTTACCGTTTCCGCGACACTTTCGCGGAACCGTAGAATTTTAAAGACGCTGTTCAATTTCGAACTGTCGTTCTGGCTGTGGAAATCGATGAACCAACAACTAAGAAAATCCGTGAATGTGGCGCAAAAGAAGCGCAGCTCAGTTTAATTTTAGTAATTATAGCGTAGTGTTTAATAATATTTCCAATAAACATTTGTGATTTTTTTCTTTATGAAAAGCTAATTGAAATGCGAGGGAATTATGTATTAATATGCAAGGGGAATAAGTCACTTATCTCCCTTGCGTATTAATACATAATCCCCTCGCATTTTAATTTGCTGTTCATTAGCCCCGCTCTTCCCTTTAAACAATCAAAGCCGCACCCAGCTTTTCAGACAGTTGATTCGGGGGTTATGTAATATATTCCCCACGAAAAGAACAAAGGAATCCGAACTTATGTAAAAATAACTATGGAAAGCGTAACAGACAAAGTTAAGGAACTTCTAACGCCGGAAAAAACTAAACCAAAATTGTCACCAAAAAATAATAATAATAATAATAATAATAATAATAATAATAATAATAATAATGTGACAAACACCAGTCATATGGAACAAACAGAAAACAAATAAATAAAAAGCCTACGAGATAAACAGCAGCAACATCAAGGAATAAACAACATCGGCCATGAAGCAACAAACAATTTAAAGAACTTAAAATGCCGGAGAGAGTAAAGCAAAGTTTTCACTATACCAAAGTGTGATAGTAAAGAAACTAGATGCCAGTAAAAGCAAAGCGAAAAACTAAAGCTATTGTACCAAGGATTAAACTCTGTGGTATAAAAAGTAATAAAAATGCAATGAATAACATCGACCATGAGGGAGCAAACGAATAAAAGAACTTCTCATGCCGGGAAAACAAATATATTAAAATGCCATATCTCGGTGAGCATTCGGAAGTCAGCCAAGCGTGGTCATTGCACGCGTGCTGAACAAGAATGCTGTATAATGACAGACTAGAAACAATAGACAACTCCCAAAGCACAAACTCAGCCAAAACGCTAAAAATCTTCAATGTTTACTCAAGTTTGGGCTTATAGAAGATAATGTCACAGTTTTTCAATGACCATGAAATTCAGAGTCCGGGTAGTTACTTAATCAATTGTGGCCCTGAAAAAATTTGAAGGAAAAAAAACTACGAATTTTTAAGAAAATGCTTTTTTCGTGAGAAGGACTCTTCAACGCTGACAAACGTCAACAAATAGCGAAAACTATAATTTCTATATGTTTGCTTTGCTCGAAATCGCGCGCATTTACAAGGCCCTAAAGCGTTTTCCTGACTTGCAAGGACCCATCTGTTATAACGATCCCCAAAATAAAGGGATCAGTCTCATAGTTTATTAGATATAATCGTGTAATGTTTGCTTATCATTTTCGCATAAATTATGACCTAAATTTGGAAACCGCTGAATTCCTCGAATTGGGTATTTGCGATTTTGGTGAAACTCTGTTCAGCGGAAGGCACTAATGCGCACTATGTGTAGCCGAGAGATTTTCACGAAAAAATGCCGGCAACAGCAAATTTTCGACTCAGACCTCAAAGGGGCGTGGCATTATAACCACGTGACATTTACTCCGATCGCCAAAAATTTAATGTTATATTGTAGATTGATCTATATGTTATCCATTCTATGTGTTAGACTTACGATAAAAGTAAAGGTGGGGATACCAGAGAGCTTCGAAGTAGGATGGTACCCCCCCAAAAAACTGGGTCGAGTCACCTTTTGCGAAGTTTTAAAATGTCATAACCTAAGAGCATGATAAAGAGATAACGTGTTGAACGTTAGAAGAACCTTTGCTAGTTTTAGTATAAATATGCTTTAAATGGACGTTTACGGTCATTTTCGCTGTTTTTTTTTTAGCTAAGAGATAACTTCCATACAACTTCTTTAGCGGAATGTTCAAGAACCTAGGAACCCTGTACTGTGACCTCAAGAATCATGGACAAACCGGCGAACGAGATTTGCCTGAAGGTGTACATGTGAAGGACCTGACTGGGAAAACACAAAAGTATTGACAAAAAGCTAGTGACAATACAGTTTATTTATAAGAATTTTCATACACGATTCTTAGTTTCTTTTCCTTTACAAGACAGTAGTCATTTTGAGTTAAGAGAACACATCAAAGTTACCAAAAAAAACAAGAATATTGTTTAACTTTCAAATACCTGATGATCCTAACACTCACTTAGAGGTTGATCGACATGGCAAGAACGCTTTTAGTGCGTAAATGCTTAGTATTCTCAATTTTCGAAACCCCGCACCCCCACAACACACTGTTGACCCCTCAAATTTTGCATAAGCTATTGTTTTCAAATCCTCCTGGTATAACTACATATTCCAGAGAGTATTTGAAAACAATAGCCTGAGAAAACAGCCCAGATTTGGCGACGCTACCACTGTTTTCCCCGCCAAATGACGTCTGAGAAACGAGCGCAGAAATTCCACACTGATGATGCGTCACTACCCACAAGATCTGGGTAGTGCTTCTGATTGGTCGTACCGCGTGGGAAATTTGATTCAACCAATCAGAAGCACTGCCCAGATCTCAGTAGTGACGCGTCATCAGTATGGAATTTCTGAGCTCGTTTCTCAGACGTCATTTGGCGGGGAAAACAGCCGTAATGAAAACAAAACTTACGTAAATTCTGGGGGAGCGCATTACGGCAGATTTGAACATAGTCAATCGAGGCACCTAAAAGTGTGAAGTCTGGCATAGTTTAATCAAAAGCCCGCATATAACGGGCGTTATTCAGTAGAGCGAGAAGAGAGATCATTAATAATACGCTTTCCTTATAACTACCTAGTTAATTCTTACCAAGATCTAACTGAGACACGACTTTGTCATTTCAATTCTCTGCCAGCGTTGAGGGGGCTATGTCACAGCGGTTACCGGTCGCTTCGATACAAGTTAATTCCTTCGAGGTGTAAATAGTTTCACATTCTTGGCTTAAAGAACGAAGAATATTCACCCAAAATGTTTTTCTTGTTCAATTGCAAACTTTACAATTTTTGTGCAATTTCACTGCTCGAGTTCGTATCGAAACGACTTTGCATCGCAGCGACCGGTTTTCGTCACGGCTGTCCAGTTCATTTTGTTAATATTGCCAATTAGAGATCTTTATCCGCTATAGAACTTAACATTAGTGAACAAATAACTTGTAAATAACACAGCCTCTTGTCAGGCAAATATGCCTCCCAAGTATCTTATCAAACGTTACAAACAGCAAAACTGTTAGGCTAACAAGTTTCTTCAAATACACAATTGCAATCCGTTTCAGTCTTCTTCAAGTTTGTCCATCTGTGCCTTCTTTTGTCTTTTCCTTGTTATTTATACTTTCTTCTAATGTTCTCAGCGGGTTATTTTTCTATTTTTCTTAATTTAGTGGCATTTCCTACGGTTAAAGTTTTGATAAATTGTGTGACACAGCTCCTTTTTAAAATACGACTTTTATTACATTAAGAATTTTACTTTCAATCAGATAGACCTATAACAACGTGCATTGCAAAATTAGGTGACCTTGTCACTTCTAAACTCGGAGAATTATAAGGAATACTACTGATATGTTCTCACTGACGCGACAACGAATTTCTTTAGAGCGCTGACCCAACGGACCATCTCAGGAGGGAAAAATTTAGTGGCAGTTCCTACTGTTAAAGTTTTGATAAATTGTGTGACACAGCTCCTTTTTAAAATACGACTTTTATTATCTTAAGAATTTTACTTTCAATCAGATAGACCTATAACAACGTGCATTGCAAAATTTGGTGACCTTGTCACTTCTAAACTCGGAGAGTTATAAGGAATACTACTGATATGTTCTCACTGACGCGACAACGAATTTCTTTAGAGCGCTGATCCAACGGACCATCTCAGGAGGGAAAAATATCAAGATCGTCCAAACACCCTCATGGAAATCTTCTGCTCGTCCCAAATGAGAGTTTTTCAGTAAGTACTTGTAATAATTTTTAAACCGCGCAGGCAGACGGATATCATGTTGTGAGTTGTGTTTTCCTATAGATCTTTAAATATTTTGTTGTGTGATTGTTGAAAGTATCACGGTTATGATCCAGTGTACAAATTAACATGCAAATTACTAAACCAATTCCGCAGTCCATGGTAAAGAATACTACATAACTGCATTAACTGGGCTACCAGAAGTTCTTACCTTTCTCGAACTTCTGTCATTTTTTTTCAAAAGCCGCGATTCATTTCAATATCAAACCTGGATATCACAACAGACGCCTTCGCAGAAGATCTCTTTCTTTTAAGAAAAACTCTACCAAAAGAATTGCTGTCCAATCACATTCATTTAACCTCTTCTAACTGAAACATTTCACGATAAAGAAAAATGCTCTGTAAGGGTCCATGTGATCTCGTAGATTTCATTGACTTTATAACGTAATGAGTTTGTCAGCTGGACTCGGCGAGGTCGCAGATTTCAAAGGTGGTACCAACTCGCTGGAACACTCTTCTGAGGACGGAACGTAACTCCAGCTTGCATTCCACCAACAACATGTTGCAAAGCAGCGGGTAATATCGTGAAATGTGTCTCTTGAACTGTTAAAACAACATAGAACAGTCGTTAGAAGTGCAGCCAGGATTACCTTGTCCCTGTACGGCACTTTCAAGGCCTTCTCAGTCAAAACGAATTGGCCGCGTGGAATAATGAGGCTTAAGGACTAGGAAACATCTAGGAGAGGTGCTGCCTACAAGCGTCCGTGTTTGTTCTAGCACGGCGCGTGTAGTGTCTTGGGAAGGATGTAATGCACCTTCCCATGACGCCCTGCACTCTCTGTTTTCCGTGCTTGCGGTGGCGCCTAAGAACGAGGTAAAGGAAGGTCTCTGTTTAAACGGTGGGCATGAAATGTAGCGTTCAGTGTGGCTGAGACAAACCTTGATTGAACGCATGACAAGTAAAGGTGTCAACTGCTCATTGCAGGAGCATAACAACAACAACAACAACAAGAATTTGCAAGGTTAAAACAAAAATACAGTTGAACCTCCTTTAAGCGTCCGACTTTTAAGCGGCCAGTAATCAAAGTCCCGAAATAAAAGAGTGGGAACTTAAACTCCTATTGGACGGCCACGTCTACTGGGCGGCTGCGGCCACCTATTGGTCCTCCCAAAGAGAGTTCTCCCACTGTTGTGGCCTCTATTAAGCGGCCACAAAGCGCTTGATTCACTTAGTTTGGCTTTATTTTCAAGAAAAAAAAAATGAAGGAAAATACAGTCCGAGATAGAAGTGATGTGTCTTCTAACGATTATGCTAATTCATGACGAACCGCTATTAAGCAGTCAACCGCCATTAAGCGGACACTTGCCGGTACCCCGAGAGAGGCCCATTAATGGCGGTTCAACTGTAGGAGTAAGCCCAGACTGCGCGTTTCTGTATGACTGTAATCAGAAATTTTTCCAAACCATGCTTGACTAAGAATGTTGATTTTAAGTGAAAGGGAACGTACTGGCGGATACTCTGTGGAAACAATTCAGAACGCCTTATATGACACTGGAATTTGGCAATGCAGGGAGACTCGTGTCGGGCATTTTTACCTCTACGTGCCGGAGTGGATTCAGACTGAACAAGGACGAAAAAAAAAAGGAAAAAAGGCAAAAAAAAAAGAACATAATGAACAAACAAACAACATTGAAGTTTAAAAGTACAGCTTAAATAACAAGCAAATTTATCATTAGACAATATTTTCCGAGATTGTATCTTCAAATAACAAAGAAAACAGTTATCTGAGTTTTAAGACAAACGTACCCGTTCGCTATCAAGTTTTAGCAGTCTGTTCAAGAGCAGCAATAGAAGAGACGTCCAAGCATCTCGATGACTGGAGGATTCCAATGAAAGAAAATATCGCAACGCATCTGTGCATATTCTGAGGATAAAAAACACAAGAACAGCTGTTAAATAGAACTCTCTAAGAAGGTCGGCATGAATGGGAATTAAGTCTTCCTCATTATATATGAGTGGAGAAAGGTTTCTTCAAACACTTCTCCTACGCACTCAGATGATTAGAGAATAGAGGGACCCAAATTCAGCTTGTTACCTTAGAGATCGCTGTTCAATTTCGGGCCATGAATCTTTCCTTTCTTCGTCCGAATACATTCTAAACAAAATGCGCAGCATACAGGCCAAGCTGGACGTTTCCTGCTTTAATAAATTGGGTTTAGACTTCCCTTTAAAACCTGTAGAGAAAACAGTGAAAAGACAATTAATTCGGTACTACAGTAAACACCCGCTAATAAGAGCCTACATGATTTTAAGTCTGGCAAAATAGGTTCCTTTATTTTGGGGTACTTAGTGGCGATTAGGCTAAGTAGGTTCTTAATTTTCATGAAGGAGATAATACAATGTCGATAACCAGAAAAATAAATAAACTTTTTCCTTATTCACAATATTATTAAAATAACCCTAACAAAACTGATTGCAGAATTTATATACGGTTAAGTACAGTATGTTCTTGTTATACTTAAATTTACAACTTAAAGTTTTACCCCTTGGTTAAATTTTTATCATAATAACCCACATATAAGACCCTGCTTGATCTTGCCTGGCTAAACAGGTTCTTGTATTTTTGGGTATTAAAGCAGCAAATTTCTGCCAGGAGGTTCTTAATCCATAGGTTCTTTTAGCGGGTGTTAACTATACCGCCGCCTAAAAATGTTGAAACTCGTTTCCACGGTATTATTTGCCGCACTCTCGTTTGGCTTGATTTCTCTAACAATTTATATGACTTGCTCCGGGCGTTCAGCTTCTGCCGAGCAAGGGAAAAACAGGGAAACTGCAGAGAGCTATTTTGAGAAAACCAAGGCTTCAGAACTAAACTCATTTGTATAAACATGTTTGCATAGCTTCCTTAAGGAGCCGACGACAGCTCCTGCTAAAGGAATGCTAACAATATCTTTTGAAAATGTTAAGGCCGCCTGTAAAAACAAAGCTAAACAAAATAAATCTCCATGATTAACTCACCAGCTTTCATAAGGAATGTCCTCTGTTCATTGTTGGAGTTAAAGGACTTCGCGAATTGATGAGACTCTTCCAAGCAGTCGACAAACAGAAGCAACTGGGGCGAGCTAAGGAATGGGAACATTCCTGCTTCCGCAGCAGTCTCGCTCACTGAACTGTCTAACCGTGCGCGGGACACTTCGCCAGACTGCAATCAAGGCGCTCATTAGTATACATGTAGGCAAGTGGCAGCTAGCTTGGACTACTGTTACTTGGGGCTTAATAGAAGGGAGGTTAAGCATCACGTTTAAGTCAAACGGCAAACGCGATTTGTACCACGTGACCAAGTTTTCCCTTTGCTTGTCGCCTACTATCCATCAGATTTCTACACATGAATTAGTAGTTTCAACCAATTTTTTATCCATAAGAATTTTGTGAGCTGTTTTTATCGGCTCATTTTCTTTTTTGAGAAATTCTCAACTTGAATATGACGTTTGCCGTTTGCCGTATACGAGAAGCTTAAACTCTCTAGAATGTTCCTTTTCTCAGGGCAGCAAAACTAGCTCGGAAAAATTCATGAGGGCTTAACTTGTCACTTGTAAATATCACATGGAGTAAACGCCTGAATACAGCCGCCCCCTGGTCTCTATCGCCGCCTTATATAATTTGTTGCGATTGAGAGACATAAGAAAGAATTAGTCAGAAATAAATATTCAGAGACGAGCGGGGGTTCGTGGGATAGTTTCAGACTATCTATGTTTTTAGCCCGGGATTTGCAGCATTCTACGTCATCTCAGTTGTTGTGTTCGCTTTCGTTTTGTTTTGCAAAGTTCCTTTTCCGATAGTTTATACTCTTACGCGTTCAAATCTGTATGTCTTTGTTACATCCTTACTTCAGTGTATTCTTTAGAAATATTAGACTCTTTTTGGAGTAGTCTGTGTAACAAAGTATTTACTGTTCTTTTGACCACTTTTCACTACGGCCAGTTTTTTCAGCGGTTTTTCATATCTGGCATGGCACACGTTATAGACTGGAAGATTTAATAGTATTTCGCTGGAAGCCTCCCACGCTTCGTAACACGTTCCTTCCCCAGGAACGTTCAAGGGAAAGGGACGCAAGACGAAGCCCTAAGAATGTCTGCATGGGAGGCTACCGAAGGTATTGCTTTGTTCTGTTAAAGGTAAACTTTATTCCCGCTAAAAGCACATTTCTGGTGAGAGGATTGTCAATTAAAACGAGGCAAAATAAGACAGCAGAGGTCAAGACTGAAAAACGTGTGCGAGAACGTGACCCGCCTTACCCTTGAAAAGGAACGGGAGGGGTGGACAAACTGGAAATACCGGGTTAGTTTCCATGATATGACAAACAGGAACCATAACAAACGTCACCAAATAAGGATTGCGCTCTCCTGTATTGAACGCAGTTAATGGTATGCTCTTTCACAATAAAGCGGAGACGTGTGACGTCACATTTCTATCGTAGCAAAATTTCAAGATCTCAATATTCTTTCTTGACAGAGATGGCCATTTGCATTGTCGAACGACGGAAGAAAAGTATGGGCTACCCCCGGGGGGCTACCGTTTTCTTCTAGAGTGCAATCGTGCACAGGAAAGTCACAATGTCAATTGTTTCGTTTTCTTTTCTGTCATGGTTTGTTCAGATCCAGACCATGGCTACATGACGTAACGATTTCTCCTACCTAGTGCAAATTATTCGAATAACAGTGGAAAGAATCTACAATGTCCTCCTCACCTTAGCAGAAGCGAGGTTTTCGGCATCTTCTCTACGACTTGTGGCAGGAAAGAACACTACATTGTCAATGGTTTGAATAAGCTCCAGTTGTACAACACAGCGAATCAGGAGAGAAGTAAATAACTCTTCTGCAGTGTTATCTGAAAATGGCGGTAAGTGACAGTAAAATTACAGTGGACAAATGTCATCGTGGATTCTGCAAGAGCCACTGCAATAGGCTACGTAGCTGGCGGTTTTGTTTCTCGAGCGCCCAAATGAGCAGTAAAGCCGTGAGGAGAATGGAGCGGAGACAACTCCGCTGATTTGCACCGTTCATTTGCCCTCTCGCCAAACAAACCGTCAGCTACTCAGGCTACCACTGTAAGCAAACAAGTCGGTTCTGTCCTTCCTATTTGCGTTAACCATTATGCACTTCAAAACCCTTTTATACATTAGAAAGAATAAAATAAACATATAATAAAATAAACAAATAAAACAAAATAAATAGATAAATGAATGATGGTTTTAATCTCGGGCTCGCCTTTTCCCTCAAGTTTCCATTTGATGCAAAAAATATCATGTTGTAAGTAAATAAATAAATAAATAAATAAATAAATAAATAAATCTGAAGGAGGATCCTAACATCCTTGTTATACCCGGCTAATGAAGTTAATGAAATCGTTTGGTACCAAAGCAAAAGAAGTACACTTTCCGCCACAAAAGAGAACGTTTTCTCCTTTCGGCTGGCATTTTGATAGAAAAACGGCTTTCATAATTCAAACAATGTCACCATTCCGCTTTTAAATCCCCATGAAAAGTCACGCCAAAAATAAGGCACGCAGTCAAAATAAACAAACAAGAAGACGGCATAATAAGGGGGGATACAACCTTTGTGGCAGGTAATAAGCGAGATCGGGCTGGAGCACAAATTACAGATTACATGTACATAGAAATTATAAATTTCAATTTAGAAAGGTTGAAATTTTGTATTTCATCCTTGTTACTCACAGTGATGAGGCGGGCTTTCTAAGGGCTCTGTTCTAACTGACGACAGTGTCGTGATCTGATTCGAGCGCTCTTTTTCTTGAACCTGCAGTGCATCTTCAGCGGTGTCAGCTTGCTTTTGTTCAGCATTGAATGTCTCTGTTCCCCAAACATCCCCATCTGTAGGAATAAATTGGTTCTTCATTAAATAACGCATCAATTATAGCTGGCATGTCTTCAAGCACGGACCATCATTTTTTCACCATTTTTTTAACATGTCGCTATCTTGCGCAAACCTTTTTTTTTCGGATATACCTTCCTGCAGAGATTTTTTTGGGGTATCCAGCAAATGTTTCAGAGGTTATTAACATACATCTCAATTCTTTTTTCCGTAAAGTATTCATACATCTTATATTTCAGGCATCACTTGCTCAGAGGATACCCTGGAAGCAGAGGCTACATTTTCGCGGTATAAGGTGGCGTGCGAAACGCCAGCTGATACCGCGACAACGTAGCCTCTGCTCGAATGGTACTCAGAGGATGGATGGCGCTACTCACAGAATAAATCACTGTCCAGTGGGTCTACAATCATTGTTAGACGACCCACATGACGGTTCTCTCGGAGATTACTTCCTCCAATGTCTATTGTGGGTTTATTAGTCCTGTAATAAAAGCCTCAACCTGTTGCTTGTCCGTGAAAACAGATTACTTTGTCGGGCGTCCGTTGCTTTGCAAAATTTTCAAGGTGACGACAGATTGGGTTATTACTTATTACTTAGTAAGGGTTATTACTTATTGGGATAGGTCACCACATGAGACAAAAAAAAAACAAACAAACATATCTGAACAAACCTTCCTGTAGACGAGGAACTATATCGTGTTCTGGTCTTACTTCCAAGTCCACCGACCGCTGTTAAAAATAAAAATTTCCAACCGATATCAGATTGAAGCGCATGACTGAGCGTGTATACAAAGACGAAAGTGTGTCAGTGACAACACGTTCGAGACATTACTTAGAACAAAAGACTCCAAAAAATTTCCGTGTTCCAGATGAGATTCGAGCTCACGACCCTCCGAGTTTTAGATCGGACGCTCTATCCACTGAGCGGGATGATCATATTGCATGAGATAGATGCAAACTTACCGTCTCAAAAGAATGTTGGCGGTCCGGAGTTCGTACAGGGCTGTCGGGAGTATGCGTGGGTGTAGACTCGGGGGTTGGTGTCCCTGTGGTTTGTGTCTCTGGTCTCCAAGTAAGCAGCTCATTTGGTACAGTAGAGGTGAATATGTCCCGGATGCAACGACACGCCCTTTGCCACATTTCTGAAGAAAATTGAGAACCATTCGAGACTACCAGGTTCTCAAGACAGTTAGTGCCAGACCTCGCAAGCTGCTCATTATCTGGGAAGATACAAAAACGTATGTTCCGCGTGAGGGACTATTTACATGATACGAGACGAACGCGTACAATAACAACGAATGTACTTTTTAATACAACAATGAGTGCGAGTCAAAATTTCTTAAATGAATAAATTTATACACGTGATGGCCTGGAAATACGGTGGAAAATCGCAGACCAATAACACTACACGAACGACTTTCATTCCGGAACGAAACCCAGAAAGAAATTCGTACTGAATTCACATGTTAAAGCGTTCTCGCTAGCGCCAGATCAGATACGAATGCGCCACTCGCCCCAGACTAGACGGTTTGCGATTTTCAATTCAGAACGAAGTTCTCTTTCATTTTACATTATGCTAGATTGAAGTCTCATACCAGAACGAGAATTTCGTTGGGATTGAAAACCGGAATGAACACATTCCGGAATGACCTGTACGTGAACAAAATACCCTAACTACATTTAAAGTTACGTAAATGTGTGATAGAAGTATTATAGTGTAACTTAAAGATCAGTAAACTTGAGAATCTCTCTGTAGATGTTTAAAGAGAGTTTCGCTCTTAGGGTGTCTCTACTAAGATCTTATTTTCTTTACGCCACTGACGCACAGACCAAGAGACAGACAAGATCGCACACCCACAACACGTTTCAAATTGAATTTGAATAGGCTATTTGCAAGATGGCGTCATTTTACTACCACGACAAGAGTCCTTGGGGGTTTTGATTTCTTGTGCAAATAAGAACTTTTCTTATTTAAACCTCACTGGGATTTCCAAATTTAAATATGAAAGGAAAAACGAAAAGTATTCTGGCCGTTAGTAGTAAAATGACGCAATTGTGCAAATGGCCTATTACTTGAAATGACGAACTCTCAATGCACGTAAAGACAATTTTCCATTTTGCATCGACTCTAAATCACCGATTAAATACCTTTTGACACATTTTAAACACCAAAAGCCAAATTCTTTTAGTTCTCCGCCTCTAAACGTCTTTCCCGCACTTTGTGACGGCCGTTAGCTTTTTTTTTTTTTGTAGCGCTTGGCGCAGGCTGCAGGTTTTTTCCCGCGCTTGGAATCAGAGTGACGTAGTCCACCTCTTTAAATCAAGTACTGCGAATGTTTTCTCCCCCAGACAGTTTACAGCATTTGATAAGTTTTTCCACTTTAAATTCAACTGGAATACTTACCTTGTTGAACACACCACAGTAAGTGTAAAAACATGTCCTCTAACAGAACATCAGACAACACTTCAAAATATTGCGTGAAAACGTCGATTACCGCGTACAAAGCATGGTTACATGTGGTCGTCATCCACTCAGACTTCTATAGCAAAAAAAAAAAAACAGCAAAAATCCAGGGTGAACAGACTATAACCACTCATCACGCGGATATGAAAGACTTACACGACATATTCGTGTTGTTAAATCAGCATTAGATCCCATCGGCCTAAAACCCTTGGACACCCTTGAAGTTTACACAACGTTGTATTCTTTATTGCTTCTACACTGCACTTAGATGAAATTTCTAAGTTTCTTGACATTTCTACTGAGGAAATGTTTACGAAAGTGTTAGTCTCTTCAATCTTTAACGAAAAACAATTTAGAAGAGCGAGAGTAGAATCGAACCCAGAGCGTTGCGTTTGAAGTCCATCTATACCACTACGCCACTAAGGATTTGCTGGCGAGCATTGGTTTGATTTGAAGCTATAGAGCAACAATCCTAACCCTAACTAAAAGGAAGCTAACCGCTGGGAGTCAGTGCTTAACCCTAATCAGTATTGTTGCTTAACCCTAATCATTATAGTCAGTGCGTAACCCTAATCACCATAGTCAGGGCTTAACCGTAATCACTATAGTCACGCGATAAGGAATACTACCAACCCAAGAGGGTTTAGGCCGATGGGATCTAATGCTAACCCGCTTGATCCGTAGGCGACACGACCTTGGAGACATAGCATTTTTTTACACGCACCGCCAATTAGAAAGCAAGCAGATAATCCAGTGAACCAATCAAAACTCAAAGAAGAAAACTGTAGGGCGAACCGCGGAAAAATGCCGGTCACAGTTGGTTTTGGGCACATAATTCAGAGAAATAGGCTAAGCAAAGAGAAACGCAGAGAGTAAGGTAATCATTTTTTAAAAAATGTTCTTTATTTGCATATCAATGACTTTAGCACAAAAGTAGCAATTGTGGACACTATATATTTTTACATCTTCATGTAGAGGCAGGTACCTTCATTTCTCAGTTTAATATTTTAAGACCCTGAGTATTGGTCAGGCCCTGGAAATAGAACACGAGACTTTCCGCATTGCAGTGAAGCGCTCTACCGATTGAGCTAGTCTTCAGTGCTCGCGGTTAAGAAACTGGATATAGCAAAAAATATTTTAATCACTTACCTCTGACCAATCGACCTGTTGATCTGGTAGCTTCATGTTATCAAAAATCCTGAACACCACTCTGAATACATCTCTCCACCAATGTTGCTGAAATGTGTGCCCGTAACTTTTCATGATTTCAAACATCACTGTTAAACCTCTGCAAAGAACACAGTTTAACACAGGAAACTTAATAACCAAAATTAAAATTAGTTACTACAAATCAGCTGGTAAGGTAAACTGATCTGTTTTCTACCTGCAACAAGCGGTTCTTTGACTATCAAATACCGAAAGACTCGTTCAAAATGAAAAGTAATGCAAACATTCCCTGATAACAGTACAAACTTTAGCAACAAAGAAGGCGACGGCAACGAGAAAGAAAAAAAGCAACAATGTTGCGCTAAAAATCGTTGTTGCAAATCGCCTCGGGCAACATCACCTTAAAACACGACGTAAACAAGCGACGACGAAGTTTTCTTTCTCTTTCTAACTTGAGTGCGGTCCCCAACAACAACAACAACAATTTTATTGTACCAATAGTAAAAACGGAATCAGAATAAGACTATAACAAGCTAATAATTATTTATGGGACTGGCTGTCTGGAATAACCACGGGGCTAAAAAGACAAGACAGCCATTTTCTTTACAATGAAATAAAATTATCTGAAGTCGGTTCATGATAAGACGATTATATAAAGTAAGTGTCGCAATCACACAAGGCAGAACAAACACAGACACACAAACAAAAACACATAAAGCATATAATAAGCAGTAACGAAAAGCACAGAAGATTACAAAAATATAGCTTTGAAACACACAAGAAATCAATTTCGGGTAAATTCAACTCATTTGACATTTTCCTCATCGAATTGAAATAAACGCGACAAAGTTTGAAAAAAACGCGAATTCGACTTAAAAGTGACGACGATTTTTAGCGCGGCAAAGTGTTCCAATGTTGAAAAAATGCTGCAACCATTCGAAACAATATCGCAACAATGTTGCAACGCTGTATTGCGCTAAAAATCGTCGTTGCGAGTTGTCCCGTGTAACATCACCTTAAGAGACTTTTGGTAACAGTACCAAACGGTTTCGATAACTCGAGCGAAAGGTTATCATTTACAAAGGAAAATTAGTCCCGTCCCGTCTTGTCCCGTAAACAAACCTGGTTCTGACGTCAAGTTTACACCTGTTTATGATACAGGACAGTTCAAAGAGGACTGGAAACCAGCCTTTGACCCAGACCTTATCGGATTCTGGGATGCCGCCGTCTTCGCTACTGTGTTCCTTGAACATCTGTAAATGAACATTGTCGTGAAATTACTTTAAGAACACTATATTTCCCAGTTAAAAAATGTAGCTACATTAACACAAATTCATTTACAGACTGAAAAGATAAGAGCATGACGGAAAAGACAAGGTGAAGCAATATGATGCGTCCCAGAACGCGGACGAATTTGTTACAGCCCGAAAGCAAAACAAGGACTCCGTGGTACGTAGACACTAGAAATTAAAAGGGAACTACAGACCCTTTAAAGGTAGTTCAAAATGGCAAAAGAAGAAATCATTTACTGACTAAACTAAGGCCACGTAACAAACAACGTGCTAGTACCCAGGACTGTAGCCGTCCAACGCGAGACGTATTTCCAGTCGTCGTCATTTCTCTAATACCGTATTTCCTCGAATAATAGCCGCCCCTCGATTAATCGCCTAACTCGAATAATCGCCCCCTCCCACCTTAGCCAGAAATATTTAAAATAATCGCCTCTCTCGAATAATCGCCCCCCTCCACCCCACCCTTCTCGCCATCTCCTCTTTCTTTTTTCCCCTCCTTGTAAAGCTGAAGTGGAGTCTGTCTGATGCGGCAAACTTCGGCAAAACGATTCAAGCTCTGACGCCGAGGATCTTGACACTGAAAAGTAATCAAAGAACCAGTTTGGAGCGCTAAAAAAGCCCGTGTTCAGTTTATTTGAGGTGATCATTTTTTGATTTAATGGGAAAATAAAACAAAATATTCAGGGCATGACTTTCAGTGAGCAATGTTTGTAATGATCGCTTTCCTCGAATAATCGCCCCCTTTCTGCGCGAAAAAAAAAAAATCGCCTCCGACTATAATTCAAGGAAATACGGTACGTCTGTGTTTGCAAGCTACAGGCAGAGATGCTCGATCCCCAATTTAAACATAGCCTGAACTTACCTCTGGGTTATCGTATACATATTTTGCACAGTTCCTGATGAGTCTAATGGCTTCCATACTGGTGTCAGGAAATGAAGCGTTACACGCAAATTCAGACAAACATTTGACAGCATCTTGGAATGAATCAATAGTGGCGTGAAAGTACTTCTCGAATATGGTGGCTGGAACAAGAACAGAGAGAATAATTACAACAAACTTCAGATAAATGTGTCAGAATAGTTTTTGCTCGACTTCTGTATTTAACCTGTGTTAAGTCTTTAAAGTGGCAAGGTCAACAAAAAGATATTCTTAAAAGGAATTCATACATTTCTATTCAGTACTTATGGGGAGAATTTGTTATAAAATTTAAGAAGGCTAGTCTTTGTCCATTATTTCCTTACATCTCAAGACCTGGATTGTTTTGCTTTGCATTGTTTTGAACAGGTAATTATTTACAATAAATGGAAGGGCAGGTCACTGAAGCGAAAACAGGAGGTCATTATTACGAATAAATACCAATTTTTCCACTTTAATAACCACAACAATGACCTACTAGTTCTGAAACAAATGAAAGGTGCATTTAATCGGATAATGCCTACGCGCTCGGTCATTATTTTGAAAGGTTGAGGAGAGAGGGCATATATTATCCTGTAATAACACTACTATTTTAAGCTAATCGCTGTTGGGACTGAAACGGCTCACGCTCTCCAGCAAATTATAGCATAAACGCACTGCATTTCTCTTGGGAGGTCAGGCCTGCGTTTTGAGCAACCTTTTTGCCATCTCGGGTGCCATTTCAACCGAGGAAGTCTTCCCGCCTCTCGCATCAGTTTGTTCCATTGTGTAGTTCCAAAAAATATCCATACCCCTCCCATGGAGGGCACTTTTGCTTTAGATCCCCCACCCCCCGGAATTTCCATAATTTTCCAACTTGGTTAGGCACCCCTGGAAAAGATATTTTCGTCAAAAAAGCTGTTGCACTAAACTATTATGCAAAAGATAATTGTTTCTGCGATAAAGAGCGAAAAATCCTTTATTAAAGTTAATACAGTGTAAAACATTTTGCCAAGTAAAGGTCTTCTTTAGTTAATAATTAACGGTAAGTCACTGAGAAATATGGAAGATACCTTACATGACACAAATGATGCCATCTGTTAAAGAACCAGTTAAGTTTAAACTAAACACCGAGTGGACTTCAATCACTTCTTTTCATTAGGGAGGTTATGCAACGACGTTTTTGAGCGGCGCACGTCAACCGGAAGTGGACTTTTTGCACTCTTAAGCCGTGACTTTGAACAAATTTTTGGTCAAATCGTCTCTATAAGAGTAAAGACACTTAGCAAAACACATTTGGTAGCGTCAAGGCATATTAAAAGAGAAAACGGCTCACTTCTGGTTGAGGTACATCGCTTAAAAACGTCTCTGCTTAAACTCCCTATTTCAAAACACGTCAGAAGACGGCTTAGAACGCGACCACATTACGGTGAATACCACAAAATATTGTGTAATAGAGCAACAGCTAGATAACCGGAATCTAACCTACAAATCGCGTAAGCCGTGAAAAAAAGCATTCAGCCAACTTAAAATAAAAGATCATCATTCTTGTGTTAAAAGTCCATTAACAGCAAAATAACTGATACATGTAGCTTGCTCAATAGAGCAGCTGCTATTTTCTAAATAACCTTCCAAGAATTTCCGTTGGCCTCCGTGGGTGGCGGGGAAGCTGGGAATGGAAATTTTCTGGAACTGCACATTTTGCCTTTTGCCTTTAGTCTGTTGTATTGTCTTTTTTTGGGGGGGGGGGGGGGGGCGGGCTTCCGTTAAAACACTTAGACTCAGTAGACTTGGCAAATACGTTGGGAGAACAAATTTACACTTCAATAGGAAACTTTGGAAGAATTGAAATAAAAATAACGTAAAGTTATGAACGTACCAGTAGTTTGAAAGGCGAGTTCCACTATTCCTTCATCCTCATCTGATGCAGCTAAGTGAAATACTGAGAAAACATTCTTCCAGCCGGACTTGATATTGTGAGCCTGCGAGTGTACCATTTGTGCTACACAGCGCACTACCATGTCACGTATAGTAGCAGACCTGTGAATTTTCAAACGAAGGTAATTCATTTTTGGAAGACATAAGGGCACATATTGCAGGAGCCAACAACTTGTTTACAGGTCGAGCACATCTCGGCCTTTTGTTCCTTCCGACGAAGTTAGGGCATGCGCCGTACGTAAAATTTCGCTTTTAGGGCTCCTCCCTTCATTTTCCTGCTTTACTTATCCCGTTTTTTTCCTGTTTTGGTGGCTTGGCATTTACTAGCCTTCATTTCATTGAAAAAAGTTTTTTGGGGAAAGCTTTCAGGGTCGTAGAATTAGAAGGAAGAAAGTGGAGGTGGGAAGTGGACACGGAAATTTTCCCGACGCAATTTCACTTTGGAAACAGACATTTGCTTCCCCTTGGGCAAGCGTCTTATGTAACAGGGGTAAAATGGCTAGAGCATCCGCAGCTATTGTTACCGCTCCTGCTGGAGCACGTGCCAATGATACGTTGTGTAATTTTAGGTTCTCATTATTTTAAACAATTGTAACTCTGATCATTGTAATCCAATTTGAAATTTTAACTTCTTCACATTGTATCGTATACATGCAAAGGAAAACGTAACAATAAATTAAACTGATAATGACACGAGTCATGCCGAAACGTCTTCAAAAGTTGGATCGTTTGTCTGCACATTATTTTGATTTTACCATTGCCACCAAGTTATAGAAGCATCATACACAAACAAAACTTTAAATGACATGATGAGCGAAAACTGCTTGTAACGAAAATTTTATTGGTTAGTTTTGAAAAAAGATTTATGCAAGATAAAATTTATTGTCCATTAGCGAAAAATACTCTCCCATGGCTTTCTCTTTTGTTTTCAAAACGTGGGGCAAGCAATTTCACTCTAGAAAACTGTTTCCCTTAAATTTCATCTCATCAACGTGTGTACGCATTACTTATAAAAAGACAGCAGGGCAAATTGCCTTCAGGCACAACACATCACCAAGATAATGAAGTATTTCACAACAGGCCGGAAATAATTTCAGCCTGTTTTAAACGTCGAACTTCATTCACACGTGTCGAATCTAATGCAAATTAACGAGAACATTACATTTCCCTCAATAGCATCAAATTTGGCACCTGTAAAGTGCGACATTTAATACCACGGCTTCTTGTCAAAACTTCAATAACTGTTCAAAGCAGAGAATATTCCACAATTACAGCACGTTTAACACGCATTCAGTTTATCACATAAAGTTTCTAGCGGATCGGCTAATCTTAAGAGTAAAACGGACCAGACGACGCGTTCCTCCTGTCCAGACGAGAAACAAAACTTTAACACAGCCAAGGAACTGAAAATGAACCTAAGCGCGACTTTTCAAACCAAGGGGATTACCTCAGACTGTGATCTTTGCATCTTCTTAGGAGGAACTTTAAATGAAAGTACCAGAGAGGCATATACGGTACTATTGTACCTTATTATCATAAACGTTCTTTCTCTCCCCTTAACAAGCGTTTTAAATGGACTGGTCATATTCGCCGTCAAAAATAAACCACGCCTGAAAACCACGAGCAACGTTGCACTCGCTTGTTTAGCGACAACCGATTGTGTGATGGGAGTGATTGGACAGCCCTTTTTCGCTGTACAACTGGCAGTACTGTTACAGGGAGAAAGATCAAGCTCGTACTGCCCGCTTTTAGCAACGTCTGTAAACGTTGTAAGGGTGTTGGGCGTAGCTACTTTTTTTCATATAACTGTCATGAACATAGAAAGATACATTGCTATAAAGCACTCGCTGAAGTACAAGACCCTGGTAACCAGAGGTCGTTTACTCCGTGGGTCCGCATTCGCGTGGGTTGTTTCATTCTTGCCAACAGTACCTCTGAGTTTCAGAGACAACGATATTTACTTGCTGGTTAGCAATATGACGGGCTGCTTATGCATGGCGATCATTACTTTCTGTCAAATTGTGATTCTCCAGGAGACTCGAAGTCTTAGAAAGCGAATCGCAGTCCTTCATGTTTCACCGGAAGAAAGGCAAAAGTTTTTAAAGGACAAAAGAGCTTTTCAGCTAACAACGATTGTACTTTTTGTCTTAGTATTAACATATTCACCAATGTTTGTTGCACGAATACTCATAACCAATTCTATCATATACTCAAAAAATCTGTCATATATTTCTTTAATGTCAGCTATTTTTGCATCCATTCTAAACTCGCTCATCAACCCAATAATTTACTGCATTAGAATAAGAGAGTTTCGCGTAGCCTTTATTAAAATACTCTGCAGAAGAAAAGTAAGTGTACAAGATGATAACACTCAAATTCGAACCTTTGGAACACTGAGCAATGCAGCACCGCTCGAAACGCAAAGCACAAAAACAGAAACAATACCATGACTGTGAACAGATCAAGAGAGAGGAATAACGGCTATGGAAGCAAATGAAACAACATCAAACAATATATGGCGACTCAGATGCTACTTGTAAATAAGATGAACAAACCATACCATCAGCACTACTTGATAAAAAATACTACTAAATATTTGCCAAATGAATCTTTTGGTTAATAACGATTTCAGTTCACCTTTTAACTGAAACGTTTGCAACCATCGCTGTTGAAAAAATTGTAACTTCGTCCACCACCCTCAAATATTTATTTCTCTGATAATGAATTGTCAACTGATGGTCTACTAAATTACTTTCTCTTGAAAACAATCTATTCAGTTGGTGGAGGTTTGAATTTCGTTTTTTTTTTTCGAGTTTTAATATAATATAATCTTATATAATAACGTTTGCGTCGATTTTTGGATAAGACGCAACTCCCTACCGAAGCGATTGTGTCATGAAAAAATTATTTTCCCAGCCACTTTTTCTCTCTGGATGAAGCTATCGAACCCAGATAAACTAGATAATTGAAGTAGATAAACTTCGATCACCCAAGAAACCTATTTGGGCATCTATAGTATACAAACTTCAAAACTCTGAGCAACAATTTAAAACAAAATCAAATCGCTCGAACTTTATCCGGGGAACTTCATCAGCGACATAAAATGTCAGATTACGACGTAACAGAAAAGCTACGTATTCCCAGGAGAGGATTGTATATGGCCGGGAGGTCCACACCCTCGTCTCTTTTCTTTGCTTGGTGGCGATGGCCGACTCCTTGACTCGGCGCTTGATTGTGTAATTTTCCTGTAGAAAACTTTAACATTGTGTGGATGGATGTTATGACGTGTTGCGTGGCAACGCTCGAAAACGGCAGAAGTTTCTGTTACGTAACGTGACATTTTACATCGCTGATGAAGTTCGAAAGATTCGAAAGAAATATTCAGTTTTGTTTTTAATTGTTGCTCTGAGTTTTAAAATTTGTATACTAAATTGATTTGTTAAAGCAGATGAAAAACCTCTTTCATCAAATTAGGCATCGTCCATACATATCCGGATTTTTCAAATCTAGACATTTTGTTACGAATTTTAACTTTAGTTTAATCTGGTTTAATCCACGCGTATCCGATTAATACGGTCAAAGAATCCGCAACATCTTTTTAAAAAGCTTTCAAGAACGGAAAGTTTTGAAAGCACTAGTTTGCCCAAGTTGTGTGAACACCTGGTGGGCGGATAAAAACGGAACTTTTTGAAAACGATGATGCTACAGTATCACTGGCATCGCATAGCATGAAAATATTTCACTGCCATCTTGCTTTTGCACATATGCAACGTAAGTCAGTTTTTTTCCTTTGCGGTAAAATATTCAAAATTGTTACTTCAGAATGCAACTTAATCGGTAACTGAGGATTTCTTTCACCTCTTTTACTGTTTTTAATCGTTCTATTAACAATAAAAAATATTCAAACGGGCAAAAGCGAAAGATTTACACGTATGCTTCAAAATTCTTTAATTAGGAATAAACTGCCTCATTTTAGATAACTTGGCCAATATTTTCTAAATTGATTTAAACTCACTACTTTGATGATTGGTCACCTTGCCACAGCTCTAAATCTAAATTTTCCAGACAATGACAATCCGCTCCTGACAATTATTATTTGCGGACGAGACAACAAAATTTGCATATTCATTAAATTCTTGATCGAAAAAAGATGTATTTTTGGATTTTGGAGTAAAAGGAAACTTTATAAGAAACCTAAGACAAACGGAATTTTATTTGTTTTTCTTCCGACAGTGCATCGCTGACAAAGTGAATCTCACTTTCTGTTTTTTTTTTGTGGTAGCTTTTTTCTGTAATTTATGATGCAAGTCGGCTTTATACCCTATTTCAAATTGCTGTTCGCAACAAAGTGTTTCCGCTGAAAGAACTATTTTCGCAGACCCTTAAGATCATCACTTGAGTCTCGCTAAACACAAAATTAATTTTTTCTTTCTTTCGGAACTGTCAGCTTATTATCAAACACGTCACGGCGGGACGAAACAGAATATTCTCACACGGAACTTATTTTTCGAGTCTCTTGCTTAGACCATGCCCACATTTCGCTTCCTATCACCCGAGCTACACATTTTTGTTTTAGGAAAATCACGTAAAAAGAAGGTGAGCTAGGAGCGCAACTGTCTCGCGGCATTTTATGATAACTAACACATTTTGCATCAAGAAGGTTTACGGCATTGGTGATAGGTGGAAGCTACGCATTTTGTAATCAGGGCTACATTAAGAAATAATCGTAGGCATACGCATTGCAGAGAAACAATAATGTTTAAAGCTTATGAGTATTAGGCGTCGCAGATTTAAGAGTACGCGCGAAAGGTGGCTCGATTGCATATTTTAGGGCCAATACCTCCTCAGTTTGAGTATTAACTACTCGTCATTAAAGAAAATATGGAAAAAACTATTACCACAGCTTTATCAGACAGATGAAAATTTGTTATGAGCAGTGTTATGTTGACAACGCACAGCAGCAAAAACAAAATCCCTATCAATTTTACTCGCAGACGTTTACCGCTGCACTTGGAGTTTTTTTTTTTTTTCACGATCGCCCGCGAGATCTTGTTCCCCCAATACCTTCCTCAATGTTCGTGAGGTTTGAGCAAAATCTCTGACAGCGTTTTTTCGAGATATTCTGGGATAAAGTTTTTATGGTTGGTAAAAACTGGACAATCTTGATGTTCGGCCGATATCTAAAGAAAACGAAGCGCTTTTGAAATGCAATTTCACAACATAGTAGTCTCAATCTTTTTAAAAACGCTTGTAAAGAATCATAAGGATAGCTTTAGCTCATTTCTACAAAAAGGGATTTGATTGGTATGTATTGATGCGCTCTAAAAGCCATGTAAGAGCAAAACCTCTGCTCGCAGAGTAGCCACCGCTTTATGTTTTTTTTTTCCAAACGTAGGGCAAACGATTTCACTCTAGAGAACTGTTTTCATGAAATTTCATCAATCATTTCAAATTTGAAAAGACACCAGGCAAAAAGAGCACAGTAATAATAATTAAAGAAAACTTATATAGCGCAACTTTCCATGGGACATGATCAAATGTGCTTCATGACCGAACTAAATGAAGTATTTGACAAAAGGCCGGTAAGTATTTTAATACTTAAAACAGGCCTTTTTTTAAACGTCGAACTTCATTCACATATGCCGAATCTAATGCAAATGATCAAGAACAATTTTCTTCATTAGCATTAACCCTTTGAGCCCCAATATCCACAAACAAATTCTCCAAACTGATCTCTGTACATTTCCTTACAGAATTAGTAGGGAGAAACTGATAAAAGATCAGAGATTTTTCTCTTTGTGATCATTTGATTAATTCTCATAGATGCTGCACTTGACAATCTATGGATATTGTTAGGAGAAAATTGATGTTGGTCACTATTGGGACTTAAAGGGTTAAATCTGGCACGTGTGAAGTTCGACGTTTCAAACGGCGGCCTCTTCTCAAGCACTTCAATAAATGATGTTCAAAGCAGAGAATACTCCTCAGTTAAATCAAGTTTCCCACTCAATGTATTTTCTAGCGGATCGACTAATCTTGAGTTTAACACGGACCGGACGACGCATTCCTCCTGTCCAAACAAGACTAAACGAACTTTAAACCAAACAAGGAACTAAAGATGAACCGAAGCGCGACTTGCCTCACCGAGAAGATAGCCTCAGACTGTGATCTTTCCATTTTCTTGGGAGGAAGTTTAAACAAAAGTACTAGAAAGGCATATACGGTACTCTTGTGCCTAATAATCTTAAACATTCTCTCTCTCCCCTTAACAAGCGTTTTAAATGGACTGGTTATAATCACCGTGAAAACTAAACCACGCCTAAAAACCACGAGCAACGTTGCACTCGCGTGTTTAGCGACAACCGACTGTGTGATGGGAGTGATTGGACAGCCCTTTTTCGCCGTACAACTGGCAGTACTGTTACAGGGAGAGAGATCAAGCTCGTACTGCCCGCTATTAGCAGCGTCGGTATACGTTATCAGGCTGTTGGGCGCAGCTACACTTCTTCACCTAACAGTTATTAACATAGAAAGATATATTGCTATAAAGCACTCGCTGAAGTACAAGATCCTAGTCACTAGAGGTCGTTTACTCCGTGGGTCCGCTTTCGTGTGGGTTGTTTCATTCCTCCTAACAGTACCTCTGAGTTTCATAGACAACGATATTTACTTGGTTGTCAACAATATGACGGGCTGCTTATTGGTGGCTGTCATTACTTTCTGTCAAATTGTGATTCTCCAAGAGACTCGACATAGTAGAAAGCGAATCGCAGCCCTCCAAATCTCACTGGAAGACAAGCAAAAGTTTTTAAAGGACAAAAGAGCTTTTCAGGTCACAACAATTATTCTTTTTGCTTTAGTGTTGACATCTTTACCCCTGTTTGTTGTTCGAATACTCATAACAAATTCTATCATACACTCGTTAACTGTGTCATATATTTCTTTAATGTCAGCAATTTTTGTTGGCATTCTTAACTCGCTCATCAACCCAATTATTTACTGCATTAGAATAAGAGAGTTTCGCGTAGCTTTCATTGAAATACTTAAAAGATACACAACTGCACAAGTCGTGGAACACTGAACAATGCAACACCGCCGCTCAAAACGCGAAGCAAACGAAAAGAAACAACTGTACGAATGTGAACAGATAAAGAGAGAAATAATAATGTTATCGGCTATGGAGGCGAAGACAAAATCAATTAACGTAAGGCAGCTGACATAGCCATATGAATCTTCGTCAATTAATAACGATTATAATTTCGAGTTAAATAATTTCGTCCACCGCCCTCGAGTATACATTTCTCTGATAATGAATTGTCAACAGATGGTCTACTAAATTGCTTTCTTTTGAAAACAATCTGTTCAGTTGACGGAGGTTTCAACTTTTGAATAGTACATTCACTAGCGGAATCTTGGGTGTACGCTTGCCCTGGCTTGACCTTGAGTACGTTAACGTCGATCAGCAAGATAATTCAAGTCACCAATTTAGTTATCTAGTATACAAATTTCAAAACTCAGCGCAAGAATTTAAACAAAATCGAATATTTCGTTCGAATCGCTCGAACTTCATCTGGGGAACTTCATTAGCCATATAAAATGTCAGATTACGTCACAGAAAGGTTGCGTATTCCCAGGAGAGGATTGTATATGGCCGGGAGGTCCACACCCTCGTCCCTTTTATTTGCTTAATGGCCATGGCCGCCTCCTTGATGCGGCCCTTGATGGTGTAATTTTTACTCAGATAGAACGTTAACGTTGTGTGAGTTGATGTTATGATCCGTTGCTTGGCAATGCTCGGAAACGGCAGAAGTTTCTGTTACGTAGCGTAACATTTTTCATCGCTGATGAAGTTCGAGCGATTTGATCAATTTAGGCATCGTCCATACATATCCGGATTTTTGAATCGAGACATTTTGCTACGAATTTTAACTTTAGTTTAAAAACTTCCATCCACGCGTCTCCGATGAATACGGTCAAAGAATCCGCAATATCTTTTTAAAACGCTTTCCAAAACGGAAAGTTTTGAAAGCGCTGGTTTGCCTTAAGTTGTGTGAACACCTGGAAGGCGGATGAAAACGGAACTTTTTGAAAACGATGATGTTACAGTATCACTGACATCGCATCGCATAAGAATGTTTCACTGCCATCTTGCTTTTGTAGACATGTAGCGTAAGTTAGTTTTTTTCCTTTGCGGTAAAATATTCAAGCTTGTTACTTCTGAGTGCAACTTAATCGGTAACTGAGGATTTCTTTCACCTCTTTTACTGTTTTTTATCTTTCTATTAACAATAAAAAATATTCAAACAGGCAAAAGCGAAAGATGTACGCGTATGCTTCAAAATTCTTTAATCAGCAATAAACTGCCTCATTTTAGATAACTTGGCCAATTTTCTAAATTGATTTAACTCCTTACTCTGACGATTGCTCACCTTGCCACAGCTCAAAATTTTAATTTTCCAGACAATGATTATTTGCCGACGAGACAAAATTTGCGAATTCATTAAATTCGTAATCGAAAAAAGATGTGTATTTAGATTCTTTCGACTATAAAGGAAACTTTGTACGAAACCTAAGTTTGAGTATTACCTACTCGTCATTAAAGAAAATATGGAAAAACCGGCGAATTCAGGAACACAAAAGCGCAAGTTCATCCATCGGCCAGCACTTTCGCGTTAAACATTCTTCAGCACCTAAAGATTTCAGTAACAATTTTAGGATTTTAAAGAAGTGTAAAAGCAAATTTGACTGCCTGGTGTTTGAAATGTTTTTTATTAATGAACTGAGACCTAGTCTCAATGTACAATCAGACTCACGTCGTGCAAAAGTTTTTAAATGGCTCTTTTCTATCGTTGTTGTTTCTCTGCATGCTTTACTTCATTCCTTTAGATTCTCAAACATTCTTTATAGTTCTTAACATATTTTTACACCTTACACATATATATATGCTAATTCTTTTA